>NC_087207.1:18648512-18726012 GCF_015104395.2 Macrobrachium nipponense | reverse complement strand
ACACATAGTTTAGGGAAACTCATGATTCTCAAGAAAAAAGGTCTAACTGACACATTGCACACAGAATTAACTCCAGGATATGACTAATGTGTTCAAAAATTTTGTCTCGAAGACTTATTCTCTCAACATGACCTTTCCCCAACAATATATTCTCTCCAAGAAAACACTTGTGAACATGAAAAATGCACACACATCTCCAAATAATCGTAATGCAGTAATGCCATTCGCCCTCTAAATAGTCACGAAACCAAAAAAAAGAGAAACCACAGAAAATCTTCTCTGTCTCGAAAAAAAAAACTAAAAAAAATAACCACAAAAAAAAAAGGTCACCCGCCCAAGATTAAAATTCCAACTCCATTATGAGACATCATATCAATAATAAACACCACTCCGGTTATAAAAATATTTCCTTCATTGGGTTTAATAACCAACCCCCTTATATTATCTCTTATTTTTCTCCCAATAGCCACATGTCAGTAAAAAAAAAAAGACACCACTCCAGGAATAGAGGTAATCACCTCTATTTTCGGCAAATACAAAATATTTACCTCTATTTCCACAATAACTCCATTGTGGAAAACAAAAACAAGGCTCCAAAAAAATATATCTCCAAAAAATAGCACTCAAGGCCATCTAACTCAACACACCTCCCAAATATTGCCCCACCCCAACATCTCCTATCCCGCCAAATATGTGTCTCCATTTGCAACAAAGATGGCTGCAAAATAATTGAACTAAACATAGCTCATACCACATTGGCAAATATGAAAAATGGCCAAAAAACCAATATCTCCCATATATTATATCTCAAATATAACTCCAAAATAATATATACCTCCAATTATCTCTCCAATAATAATATCTCAATTATAACTCAATTATATCTCAATTATAACTCCAATTCTCCAGAGAATAACATCAATGTTATAGTAAAAACTATAAAAACTCTCTCCGTTTAGCATAACTGCTAAAAAAGGGCCAAAAACTCGGCAAATAAAACTGTCTAGAAAATTCTAGAAAAAACCACCAATGTGCCACAAGTCATTATAACAGAAATTCCCCAACTCACAGTGTCTAAGCAAAAGACTTCCCCATATGCACTACGACATAAGCCACTAGAAAACTTAACCAAGTTTTTCCTATCTCTCACAAAGTTGTCACAAATACAACCAAGGGTATTGTGCAAGAAAACTCACAATTTCTGGAACACAAATATCCAGAGAAAAAAAATGTAGTGCCATTACGTATGCATTCAAAACATGCAAGAAATTCTCCCCTATATTACTCTATAGCATCAAATAGCTAAAACACGACAACACGTTCCCGAACAATGACTCTAAGTCCATGAACTGAGACAATATTCACACTAACTGGAGAGAAAAAAAAAAAAACAAATTCAAATTCACTTCACCCATGGTAAAAAAAAACTTGTGTCAGCGATGGCTAATTTCAAAAAAAAAAAAAGGAGAAAAAGAAAAAATCAACGGCGACCATTAACTATCTCCCGTAACTCACTAGATGTCAAGCAATTATCTGCTGAATCATCAAAAAAAAAAAAAAAAAAAAGGAGGAAAAAAAAACTAAAACAATGTGTTGTTAGTTCTTCCCATAATCACAAAAGATTTCACCTCCCTTGACCAGCATTAAAACACCCACGTATTAGTACACAAAAAAAATCAGTATCAGAAATATCACTATCACAAAATCACCAAAAAAAAATTGCTATCATCAAAATCATCAGTATCAGTACAAAAAAAATATCACTAATGTTAATGCTTGTCCATTCTCCAAAAATTCAGCAAAGTTCAGCAAAATCCCACACAATTCACCAAGATTTCAGGCCAGAATTCATCAAGATTCAGCAAAAACCTCATCCCCCGTGAATCACTGAAATATTCTCCAAAGTTACAAAAACTCAACAAATAATTAACACAAGACTTCTCCCCCATTAATCATCGTAATAATTCTCCTGATAATTATCTGTAATAATTATGAATAATCTCCATGAAATATCCTCAAATCTCTCGTAAAAACAATTCTCCCCCGTAAGATAATTATACTTAAAGCAAACCTCCCGTGAACACATCTTCAAGTATAATAATAATTAATAATAACAATAAATAATAACTCTCCACAGCAATAATTCGCAAGTAAGGGTGAAATTCAAAAAATAGCAATACAAAACCAGTATTGCTGAATCCTATGACCATACAAATTTCCTCCAGCATGCAACACCATGACCATAACAACCATTGCCACACAACACAGATACAACCACCAATTTATCGGAAATTTCAAAATTTAAAAATAATTTCTCCAACACAAAATAAAAAAAAAATAATCTGTGTATTCCCCCTATTTTATTTGTGCTTTCAAAGGCACAAAGAAAAACATGTAAACACATACCGTGCATGTTAACTACTTTTTTCCCCTCATTTTCGGAAAAAAGGACGGAAAAGAAAAAATCTCTTTTTTATTTTTCCTTTTTCTCTTCATCCCAAGGGAGAAAAAAAAATCTCTTTTTTTTTTCTAAAAAAAAAAACAAAAAAAAAGACTCTACGGGCATTTCACTCTCATCAACTTATCAATCAGCCTTGACTTAGCATTCAATGTCAAGGCCAAAAAGCCATTCTCCCTAACACAAAGAAAAAAAAAGGAAAAGGGGGACCAATTCACCCCCAACACTGAGAAAAAAAAAAAATTCCTCACCCCCCCTGAGAACAACCCCTCAGTCGAGCAGAACAGAACAGCCCGATGCATACCAGTAGTATCCCCCCCCATCTCGCAATACCCTCCCCCTGCCACTTATCTCTCGAGTGAGGCTAGTGGTACCTCCCATGCTACTATCCTCCCAAGGGATGCCCCGTTACCCTCGCAATGCAAGGCGACCTCTCTGCAGAAATATGCTGAGCCCTTAAAATTGTGGCCGCTCTGTGTCACTAAGCCCAAAATATGCTGTCCCCTAAGCACAGTTCCCATGCATAGAAAAATACACTCCTATGTTTTAAACAAAGACGAATGCAATTACGTCTATTATAAACACGTGCAAATAAAAAAGAAACACTTCACTATGGGGAAAGAAAAAAATTGTTTTGACCTCTTGAACCAATCCCATAACCCTTGAAATATTTTTAAACAAAAAAACCCTCTCCTTTTAGAAATAAAACAATAGTTTTTTTTAACACTCACCACTCCATAATGGGAAAAAAGAGCTCGAAATTCTTCGTTAAAAACGCGAAATAAATTCGTCGGCACAATACAAACGCGACCCCGTGGGGAGAGATGACTCCCTAGCAAACATCCCCCTTACAAAAACGATGAAATGAGTGCCTTGTCCCCCCCCCCCTCACGACTCCCGCCCTGAAGAAAATCTCGGTACGAGCAAAATTTGATGACCCCTAATAGAAAATCTTTCCTCATCCCCCCCCCATCTCACGGGACGCGGACATTTATCTACCCCTTTATCTTCTAACGGGCCAACCAACCCATCTCTACATTGGCGGTTTTTTCCCTAGGCAGAGAAAAGCAAAAAGAAACCTCCATCCCCTCTTTAACCGCTGACACCAAAACTATAAAAACATGGGGGAAAACCTCCCCCATGTATTTCATTAGGGGTAAGCGTGGGACACGAAACGGAAGGCAGACCCCACCCCATAACTCCAATTTACATACACAGCCTCTCTCTCTCTCTCTCTCTCTCTCTCTCTCGGCAATCACCCCATCTCTCTCTCTCTCTCTCTCTCTCTCCTCTCTCTCCTCTCTCCACCTCTTCTCCCATTCTAACAGGTAATGAAAATGAGAGAGTGCATCAAACATAACGTTTATTACAATAAACCAAATCAATAACTAAGTAATCCAGTCTCACAGACTAACTTAAAACTACTCATTGTCAAGTCACCCCAAAAGGTCAAACATTTCCCTTTTCCCTGGAACTCCCGTTCCCCCACCGAAATCCAGAACGTCCTGCCAAAGATACAGAAACACATCCGGTTAAGTAACACACACAAGTTCAAAGACAAAGTTAATAAGATGGAACATCTTACAAGAAATATCAAACAAAGCCCACCCCTTTTCCGGCTAAAGTAAAGGTAACCACTTACCCATTCCCAACCGGACACAATAAACACTGTCACAAAAACCTTTTTTCCCCCTGGCGAATGCCACGGCATCTTTGCCTATGACTCGAAGCCCTCTGTCAAAAAATCCCTCCCCATAGGCTTGGGTATGAAACGCTTTTTTTAACAGAAAGAGGCGCACACGCACATACGAACACACAGTTCGCTAGCACCTCGCGGTTTAAGCTGCATATAGGTTTGTTTCACAAAAAGGCACTTTTGGGGAAGAGTTCATAAAACCCCCCCCCGTCGTACATTGACTTCCTGAATTAGAACTTTTTTTATCTCACGCCATCCCCTAGAACTCATTCATCAGCTACTCTCAGGTCGTTACTCTGCCCCCCTGTCCTCCACATTTCACAGGTTACAAGAGAATGCACGAACAATATATTTATTAATCAAAAACCCCCTAATGTTCTTACATAATACCACATATGTATATATATATTATATAACATATATATATATATATAATATATATATATATATATATATATATATTATTTCGGAGTGAAAAGAAACGGGGTGAATGATCTATTTGAGCCCCCCTTTCATTCCTCAGTGCGTTTTTTTTTTTTTCTCAAGTATATAAATCGTTAGGTATTTTATGTCGTGTTTTCACTACTCTGAAAGCAATTTCCACTCCCTCTACTGTTTTTTCTGGAACTTGCCATAAACCTGGCTCTCTCTCTCTCTCTCTCTCTCTCTCTTATTTTCTTGGATTGTTTCTTGTATTTGCAGTATATTCTGTCTTTGATAAATGAATACTGGCGATGGCGTTAGCCAAAAAACAGTATCCAGAGTTTTCAAGAGCACGAGCAAAATCTCACACTTCTTGTCTGCGACAAAAGACCTAGTAGTCCGTGAATTCTTCAGCTTTCCCCAGATTTGTTTTTTGTTTTGCTTGTTTTTTTTTTTTTTTTTTGTTTTTTTTTTTTTTTTCCTTTTTTGCCAAAAACTGGAGCAAGAAATACGGTTTCAATTTCAGCAGGGTATTGAGCGGATGTGATTCCCCATCGATTCACTTTGTTTTTTTTAGTGATGAATGTTTTTTTGTTTGTGGTTTTATGTTGTTGCAGTGAATGAGCCCCTGGATTAAAATTTGAACCGGGGCCCGAAAACAGTCAGCTTAATGGGGGATGGGGAGGGGGGGGGGCGGGGGGGGGGCGGGTGTGTGGGTGGAGTTGCCTTTACACTCTCTGTCCCATTTTGTAATTTGCAATTTAATAACGCCCCCCATTTCCCCTTGATGTTTTTTTAGAGTTATTTTAACGTATGCAGAAGAGAATCGTGATTCGACTGAATTCGCAACGTCTTGGGAAAGATGTCTTTGATTCCATTAAGGTGTCATCAGTATTTTTGCTTGCTTTAGAGTATCCCAAATGTGAATTAAACTTTAAGCGCGGGGGATAACTATGTTTTCTATTCAATAAAGATTTCGTAACAATCATCTATCAGTAATAAAGTTTTTCTGGAAACTCCCCTATTTTTGCTACATAACTATTTTTTTTTTTTTGTCCTAGATATCAATGAGCTTTACTTGAGGTTTTTTTTTTTATAATTTGGACCCTTATCTTCCTCTAGGTGCTTGTTTTTTCAAGACTTAAAAAATATATGAAAATAAAGATTCCATGCAGATTTCTTCCGTGCCCCATGAACCCTGGAAGTTGTCTTGCTAAGAATTTCCACATTTGGAAGAGATAGTTATAAAGTATTAGCACTTTTTCCTTCCTTAGGAGGGCCTCCTTTTGTTTTGCATGGATTATTTTGCCATTCGTGGTCATTTCCTAAAAATAAAGGAAACCCCCCACCCCTGCCCCTTCATCCAATTTGACGTAACCGAATGAAAGACCTCGCCCAAACATATCGGTGATTAAACGTTTCATTCTTTCTCGTATTGCACTTAGACATAGAAAGATAACCATCCATCGTTTGTAATAGTTTACATACCAGCAAGAACAACTTTGCACCCCCAATTTGAAAAAAAAAAAAACCTTTGAAATACTGTTTCCCCCCTTGTTTTTTTTAAAATTCCCCGCCCCGTGTGGGGGTACTGCGTCATAGTGCACCCTCGCGCGGCGCACTAGGCATTATTTTAATGGGTATTGCAATTCCTTTCGGACCCTAGTTCTTTTTAACCCCTTTTTCATTCCTTTTTACTGGACTACCTTTCCCGTTTCATATTCCTCTTCCTTCCCATCTGATTTCCACCCTCTCAAACAATTGTCTCACAGTGCAAACTTGCGAGGTTTTCCTCTGTTGTATCTTTCATATCTTCTTTGAATCTTCTCTTTTAGTAAGAAAATGTCCCCGATATGTGGTCCTTAAGAAAAAGCATCCGAAATTACAGTAACATAAATAAGAATAGCACTTAACACTAATAATAATAATAATAATAATATAAAGAAACAGGTTTCATGAAGGCCCTTAGCTTGTGGGGAGAAAGACTACTCTTGTAATTACCGAGTAGAGTTATTATGAAGGAAACAAGTATTTCAACTAATGGTAAAAGCGACTTAGCATCTCTTATTAACCCACAATGCATTGCCGCCGTATGTAAAACAAAAATGAAATCATGGGGTGGGGGACACTCGGACGGTGTCTGCCAACGTTCGGTTTTGGTGCCTGTCAGCGTAACATATTCCAAGTTAAATCTTAAAAACTGTGAAACAGCATGTGGGAGCGTTTTTTAGTTTTAACGGCCTAAGGCTAAGGCCCCACCGAATCCGGCGCGGCACGTCGCTGCGTTGCAACACGGCTATCCGTTCTCCAGCGTCTCCCCGTCTTTCTGCGAGTGTGGCCCAACCAGACCCCACGAGTGACGGTTATAAGACGGCCAATTCAAACTTTCAGCAGTAGTTGCCGTTTTTTTTTATGAAAGGGAGAGGCGCGAGGTTTTTTTACCTCTGGACTCGGGTGCTTGGTTCAACCAAATTAGAGGCGTTGAACAGTAGGAAAAATCTGGATTATGACATAACTTTAAAGACAGGGAGGAAAGAGTGGAGAATGAGCAAAACTTTCATAAGTTACTATAGCGTCCCAGACAAGTGTTTTTTTTTTAATATGTTCGGATGCCGCCGAAAACCTTTGGGGGACTTAATTTTCACTAGGGCATTTATATCTCGAATATCAAAATTTGAATAACAAATTGACAGAAGATAAAGTATTAAACGAAGAAACTTGTAGTAGTAGTAACTCTGAGGGAAGGATTACTGATTTTCGAAAATTAAAGTTGCACTTTATTTCAATTTTTATACAAAAATTAAGGATACGTAGAATTATGTGTGAACTGAAACACTTTGATATAGGAAAACTTTTTCTGAAAACAAAATATTTACATAAATTGTATCCATTAGAATATAAATAAAAAAATACTTTAATCCCTTTATCATAACCACAAATCATCACATTTGATTATAACTCAAAGTTTTTGGGCCAAGGTGGTTTTCAAATGCAGGTTTTTTGTTTTTTTTGTAGGTCTACCCACAATTTCTCCTCATGCGGAAGACGCACGTCCACCGTGCGGCTAAAAACAAAATGTTTTTTGTTCCTTGTGCGTCTAGTCCCCCCGGTAACGCACCTGACGCCACGCAGCTCCATGCGCCGTGTGGGGCCACTCGTGTTTGAACTATGACAGTTTTGGATCGAAAAACGCCAAAACAAAAACGCGTAGCCCGTGTTTTTTTAGACGCACGCGAAACGCCGCCCGCGCCGGATTCGGTGGGGGCCTTTAGCCTTTAGGGCTTAGGGCAGAGATATTGTAGTTTACAAGTTTGCAGTGACAAATAAAAAATCATTTAATTGTTTTTAATACAGTGGATTAAGAATGAAAAAAATGCAAGTTTTGTCCCTTTCTCGGTTGAAGCGACAGACTAAACTCGGAGTAAATAATATCAAAATAAATACCTCTCCGGCGTATTACTCTAATATTTTTAAACCTCAGTAGGGGGGTAGGGGGGCAATGCCCGTCAGTGCACCTCATTCGGTGCAATGTAGCATTTACTAGCTGCAATACTTTCGTTCCTCCCCTTACTGTACCTCCGTTCATATTCGCTTTTTCGATCTTTAGGGTCCCCCCCCACCCTCCCTTCTAACAATTGTTTCATAGCGCAAAATGCTTTGAGGTTTTTCCTCCTGTAACACCTGTTTTCAAACCCTTTTTACTGTCATTCCGTTTTTTTCCCCCCCCCAGCCGCTGAATGACCCTTAGTTTTTGCCCCCAGTGCGGGCATTGTGCTAAAAATCTATATAAAATCAAATAAAAATCAAATATATGCTAAAACGATATGGCACCTTTTTAATCCGGTCGGTTTTCCTTAGTGCACTGCGATTGAATTCCACAACATCCCCACCCCCCAGCCCCCCCCACCCCCCCCCCCCACCCCCCCCCCCCCCCCCCCCCCCCCCCCCCCCCCCCCCCAGCCCCCCACCCCCACCCCTAACAAAAAAGAAATAAGTGGGACACGCGCCTAAGCTTTTGTTTTTTAAACTAAATTTCAGAAAGAAAATGCAGAGAATGCAATTTAATTTGCAGAATATAGAAACCACTTTACAATCTGGTTTCTCTATAGTTGAAAAAACTATAAAAAAGCAATAATGGGAATATTTTCTTACTTTTACTGAAAAGAGAGACGAGAGAGAGAGTCGGGTTTGGGTGGTGTACAATTTTTCAGTGGGTTCTTTATAACCATTTTTGTAAGGGTACCACATCTGTCTATACTAATCCGAATTACGTTTTACTTATACTATATTTAATTACCGTCTCTTTTTTTTGGCAATATAAATAAAAAAATTTAGCGACTCTTGGAATACATGGTTTTTTTTCTGATTAAAACGTAATTAAAAGTCTTTGTTATAAAGCCTTTATATTGGAAGTTCAATTTACATCCTTTTCCTTTCTTTCGTTAAAACCGAAAAATGAATGATTAAAACAAGAACATAAGAAGTAAATTTGTCAGGTATTTACTTCCCCTGCCTCCCTTCCTTACTCTTTCAGGAAACCTTATTTTTGTAGGAAACGCCCATCATGCAGAAATAAAAAAAAATATTCGTGCCCGCTTATGTCCGTGTTTTATTTTAACTTTTTTCGTTTATAACAAAGCCAGTTCCCCTACCCTCCCGCTTTCTCTTGCAGAACACAAGTAAGTTTTCACAATTTGAGAGATATTCCCCCAGAGTAAAAAAACAGGGCATTGTGAGAAAAATAACAATAAAACAACGCATTCAGGCACGGCAGAGAATATTCAGCGGGGTTGGTTGGGGGTAAACAAGGAAAAAAAAAAACACAAGGAGTTTCCCCCCCCCCCCCCGAATACAAAAGAAACAACAAAAAGCCGGGGGGTAACAGAATAAGGGAAAAAAGCCCCTTGGGGTCACTGTGTATCTATTTTGTGTGTTTTGTGTGGGTTGTAATAGAAAGGCAAAATATCTTTTATTTTTTTCTAAACTTTGGAATACGTTTTTTTTTTGTTTTTTGCTTTTGACGCTGGAGGTAAAGCACGGTTTATGAGAGCAGGTCTCTTTCATTTTTCGTTTGTAAATATTTAAACACCACAGAGAGCTTGTAATAAAACAAGTCAAATAGAAATGGCTTTCACGAAGGTACTTTTTCTGATGTGCGAAGAATAGGCCCCCTGTCCACTTGAATCAACACTTTCTGCGGGATTAATTGGCAGTTGTTTCGTGGATTTAAAAAATTTATTTTAATAATCATATTTTTTTGTATAGTGGGGGTCGTTTTGTTTTTTTCTGTTTTTTATTTATTCCATTTTTTTTTTTTATTTTTTTTACATGCGATCATTTTAAAAAATGTGGGGGAGCTGTCAAAGTCAAGTTGACGGCCTGTTAAATCATTCCGGTTGAAGCAATAATAATAATAATAATAATAATAATAATAATAATAATAATAATAATATACTAATAATCAAATAAAAAAGACCAAAGAATGATGGAAAAAGAAACCCACAAGACGCACACACCTCCTTGAAAAATGGGCCACAGGTCGGGCCTGGAGGACTCTAGCGTTTTAACAAAAAATTCTACGTAAATACAAGTAAACAAGTTATACCCAATATTCCTTTTCTGGGGGTTTTTCTTTTTTAAATCTTAAGAAGAAAAAAACCCCCTGAAAGAAGTTTTTGTTTTGGTTCAATACCAAAAACGATGCTTAGATTGTTCAGTGGGCGTGTTAACGAATCTTTCATGGTAAAGATGGTCCAAGCCCCCTCCCTAACTATCATTAGCAGATCTCGTACAGATTTCCCACGCGCCCCCTCTTTTACTTTTGAGAAGCTCAAATGAAAAATTTCTGCAAAACCCGCACGGGAAGTTCGGGAAGTAGGTATTGGGTATACGTAAGTTAAGTAATCTAGTTTTACCAGACCACTGAGCTTTTGATGAACATCTCTCCTAGGGCTGGCCCGAAAGATTAGATATTTTCACGTGGCGGCCCTAGGAAACCAATTGGTCAACCTAGCAACGGGACCCTGCAGTTTATTGTGGGGGATCCGATTCATTATATCGAGGAATGAATTTTTTTATCAGCAAAGAAATAAACCCAAAATTCCTCTGATTCCCGCGTTTTTTGAAAACCGAGCCGAGAATGAATTTTGGGAGCACTAGATCCCGATAGCCGAGCGCGAAAAAACCATTCGTCCAACGAGGAAGTAGGTATTGTTCCCCGTTGTAGATGTTTCTTGCCCCTATGTCCAGAGTTTTTTTTGTCTCTTTTAGATAGCCAGTTATGGATTGGGCACATCAACGGACGGTCTCCTTGTTCGTCAGTTTTTTTCGTAACTTGTCTTTTAACAGAGATCTTTTCGCATTCACAACTTGATCATCTCTACCTGCTGAGAGCCAACCAGGTTTTACTGAACAGCCAGCCCAATACGTAGTAAATGTACCTCGCTGTTTTTTTTTGAAAGTGTCTCAGTTCCCAGAGATTATTTATCATCAGATCGTTTTGCACTGTGGAACAGTTCCCCCAGAGGTTGCTGTGGAATTGGAACCCAGAAAGTTCAGGGATTACTACTTAAAAACTAATATTGGTATTTTAATAATTTTATTTTGCATATTTATCCAATCATTTAATTATTTGTTTTTAATTTATTTTTTTTCTTTCTATAAGTTATCTCTTTTCCCTTACTTTTTCAGTTAACTTCTTTCAAATGAACATCACATCTTGGTAGCTTTGAATTTCAAAATCAGTGGCCCCTGTGGCCTTGTCCCCCCCCTTATGGATTGGGGTCTATCTTTGAGTGATAATAATAATAATAATAATATAATAAATAATAATTAATAATAATAATAATAATAATAATAATAACCTCTTTTAATATTCTCTTCCCTGTCCCCCCCCCCTGTCTGTCTGACTGTCGGGTCTCCCATGTTTTCAATTAAAGCATAACTTCGGTCATGGACCCAAAAATAAAAAAATAATTCCCAGTTTAGGTTTCGCTATGCAAAAAAATAAAAATATATACCGGGTTATCTTTATAACCTCTGCGCGATCTCTCTCCCGCTCTCTCTCTCTCTCTCTTCTCTCTCCCTCTATCTCTCTCTCTCGTCTCTCCCATCGCCCCTCTCTCTACTCTCTCGCTCTCGCTCTCTCTCTCTCGGATTTTTCGTTGGAAAAATGTATTAAGTTATCCATCCATGCGTTCCAGAATGAGGACCATTCGTTGAAAAATATAGACCAGACAACTTTAAGCCTAATATCAGTTGATCACCGAGTGATATAGCTCTCCAATATGGAGAGCTTATATCACACGGAAAATCTGTACGAGAATCGCTAATGAATAGTTAGAGGCTTTGACCATCTTCACCATGAAGATTCGTTAACAATTTCTGGAAATGAAAAAAAGAACAACATACCAGAACAGGAAAGAGACATGGGAAAATCCTTATTATTACCAATATTAAATGAAGGAGAAAAACACGCAAACCATCATAGTGATGAATGCGCCAGGGTTTTAGTTACGAGTAACTCAAAAAGAAAAATAGAGTACTTAGAAGAACTAACCCAAATTGAAAAGGAAAATAGATATAAGAATATAAGTGAAACCTGGTATTCCCAAGAGGACTGGGGAATGATGATCAAATAAAAGGGTTTCAAACTTATAGATCAGATAGAAAAAATAGGAATCAAGGGGGAACCGAAATATTATGGAAAGACACAAAAAACAAGGAAAAATATATGAGAAATATAGTAACTCAGAATGTGAACTAATAGCGTTAGAATTTGAATCTGAAAAATTAATGAACATAGTAATATATAGACCTCCTAATACTAAAGAGTTTGACTTAATAATAGAAAAATTGGATGATATATGTAGAAATCACAAGGACTGGACTATTCTCCTATCTTGGAGACTTCAACTTTCCTTTCGTAGACTGGAAAGAACGAAATAGGAGATTGTGGATGTACTTATACATATAAAAAAAGAGAGTAATAGTAGTGCAGAAGATAAGAGGCAATTCGAAAAGCTATTAGATATGCTACTAGAATACAACATTCAACAAATAAAATCACCTGTCAACAAGAAAGGAAATACTTTAGACCTAGTATTTGTGAACGAGATGAATTATGTTAAAGAAATAATAGTTTATAATGCGAGTATTTCAGACCATAATGTCATAGAATTAACAGTCCATTCCAAGCAAGTGAAAACAGAGATAAGCAAGAAATGAAAAAAGTGGGAAGGATATGGAAAATACAACTTCTACAGTAAACAAAAAAAATATAAAATGGTCAGAAATAAATGAAGAATTAAACAAAGATTGGGATAATATTTTCGTAAGTGATGACATAAAGGTAAATACGGAGATATTATATAAAATATTATTAGAGAAAATAGTGGATAAATATATACCGAAGAAGAAAAGTAAAAACATCAGTCATGCATACCAAGAGACATAAGGATCTTGTTCCAGAAAATCAGAAAGTGGAAAAAAGGTTTCCTAGCAAAAAAAAAAAATGCATGGAAAGTTATAGAACTAAAAAGTAAGATAGAAAATGCAGCAACAAAAGATTATACAATCAAAAGAAAATGAAAAACGGGACTGAAGAAAAAACCCTATTTAAATATCAAGCAAAATCCCAAACTATTATACTCATATGCGAAGAAGATGAATAAAAGAAGAATAGAAATAGGCCCTCTAAGAATTGAAGGGAGAGTTAAACGAATGAAAAAAAGGAAATTGCAACATACTGGCAGAACGATATAAGAGAGAATTCACCCCTAGAATAGATAATGAAGATAATGAATTAGAAGTAAGGGATGAAAATAGTGAATATTTAGCTGACATAGATATTAATGAAGCTGATATTGTGCAGGCTATTAATGAAATTAAAAATGGAGCTGCTGCAGGGCCTGATGGAGGAATTCCTGCTATTTTGTTAAAGAAAGTAGTTCATTCTATCGCAAAGCCACTTGCAATATTATTAAGACAAAGTGTAGATACAGGCAAGATTTATGATGAGCACAAATTAGCATATATTACCCCTACTTTCAAAAGTGGATCAAGACTAGAGGCAAGTAATTATAGGACCTGTGAGTCTAACATCACATATATGAAAGTGTATAAAGTAAAGGGTAATGAAGAAAAATATTATGAAACATTTAATAAAAAATAATTTGTTTTAATAAAGGACAACATGGTTTCGTACCCGGAAAAAAGTACACAAACCCAACTGTTAGTCCACCGCTGAGAACATATTCAAAAATATGAAGCGAAATGAAAACAGATGTGGTTTATTTAGACTTTGCAAAAGCTTTTGATAAAGTAGACCATAATATATTAGCGAAGAAAATTAGTAAAACAACAATATCGTGGATAAAGTAGGAAGTGGTTTAAAAGAATTTTTACACAACAGAAAACAGATAGTTATTGCAAACGACGAGAAATCGGATGAAGCCAAGGTAATATCCGGTGTGCCGCAAGGTACGGTGTTAGCTGCAATACTGTTTGTTATTATGATTGAAGACATAGACAATAATGTAAGGATTCGGTAGTGAGTAGTTTCGCAGATGACACAAGAATAAGTAGAGAAATTACTTGTGATGAAGATAGGAAACGCTCTACAAAGAGACCTTAACAAAGTATATGATTGGGCAGAGGTAAATAGGATGGTATTAACTCTGATAAATTTTGAATCAATAAATTATGGAGACAGAGAAAGAAAGCTATATGCATATAAGGGACCTAATAATGAGACAATCACAAATAAGGAAGCAGTTAAAGACCTTGGTGTGATGATGAATAGGAACATGTTTATGCAATGATCAAATAGCAACTCTGTTGGCAAACAAATGTAAAGCAAAAATGGAATGGTTGTTACGGCACTTCAAAACAAGAAAAGCTGAACACATGATTATGCTATAAAACATATGTTCGTAGTTCACTTGAATATTGCAATATGATATGGTACCCACACTATCAAAAGGATATTGCACAAATAGAGAGTGTACAAAGGTCCTTTACAGCTAGAATAGAAGAAGTAAAGACCTTGACTACTGGGAAAGACTACAATTCTTAAAATTATATAGTCTAGAAAGGAGAAGAGAACGCTACATGATAATTTTCAGGCCATGGAAACAGATAGAAGGAATAGCAGAAAATATCATGGAACTAAAAATATCAGAAAAGAGCAAGCAGAGGTAGATTAATAGTGCCCAAAACTATACCAGGAAAAATAAGGAAAGCACACAGGACATTAATCCACTACGCACCAGCATCGATAATGCAGCGTCTATTCAATGCGTTGCCAGCTCATCTGAGGAATATATCAGGAGTGAGCGTAGATGTGTTTAAGAATAAGCTCGACAAATATCTAAACTGCATCCCAGACCATCCAAGATTGGAAGATGCAAAATATACCGGAAGATGTACTAGCAACTCTCTGGTAGACATTAGAGTTGCCTCACACTGAGGACCTGGGGCAACCCGAACAAGATGTAAGGTCTGTAAGGTCGTGTAAGACAATGACTGGTTATAACATTTAATTTTGATCAGTAATTGACCATTATATCTATAGATTCGGAATTTATACAATATGGGTGTGTATATATAGAGAGATAAAATAAAATTTGGTTATCATATTCAATAAATTGTAATTGATCAGATATTTCCATTCCGTTTGCAATACATAGGGTAAAATTGAAAGAAGGTAATGGATTCCATGATTTGACTAGTCGTTGATTATATTGTGGCTAAATTAGCGTTGGAAAAGAAGGAAGGGGTAGTGTGATGAGAGAGAGAGAGAGAGGAGAGAGAGAGACGTAGAGAGAGAGAGAGAGAGAGAGAGAGAAGTAACTTGGTTACGATCTGCTCCCTGATAAGGAAACCAATGCAGAAACCCTTTTCAATTCTTCAAAATTCGTAAAAATTACTTAGCAGTAGTGGAGATAAAGGGGGTAAATGATAAACAAATAAGGCAACGATAGGTTTGTTAAAAGAAAACAAATGTTATGTTGCTTCAATAATTGTTGTAACTAATGATAAGTAATCAGTTTGACAATTTTCAGTGTTTCTCGTAGATATCTGCACCATGATATAAATCTGTATATATATATGTATACACACATACACACACAGACCACACCACACACACACACACTCACACATATATATATATATATATATATATATATATATATATATATATATATCCATATATGTCAAATACGCCTGATGTTCGGAATCTGAAACAAATCAATAAGAATCGGTCTTAAAATAGATCGCGTACCCAAGCGACGCCAAAACTGGGCATCTGTAGTTTCGAGGTCCCCGAGAGCAGTGCCGGAAACGTTTAGTGAGTAGCGCGCATGCGCGTGCCAACGAAGATGACACCCACTTAGGTATTAATTATTATTGTAAGCAGGGCCTTGTGTAAGATTAATTATTAGACTAATAAAACATAAGAACTGTCCACATGCGGCTCAGTGTTAATCTCCTTTAAACTAATTAAGATGGAAAACCTTTCAGTTTTGTCTTATATAGTAGATATCTGCAGCATGACTGAAATACATCTTGTATACACACACACATATACATATATATATATATATATATATATATATATATATATATATATATATATATAATATATATATATATATACTATATATATGATATATAATATATTTATATATACACCAATTAACCACCAACGCAGGTGGACAGTTCTTATGTTATTAGTCTAATAATTAATCTTACACAAGGCCTGCTTACAAATAATAATTAATTTTTTTTTTTTTTTTACTAAGTGTGGTGTCATCGTCGTTGGCACGCGCATGCGCGCTACTCACTAAACGTTTCGGGCACTGCTCTCGGGGACTCTAACTACAGATGCCCATGTTTGGCGTCATTGCTTGGGTACGCGATCTATTTTAAGACGATTCTTATTGATTTGTTTCAGATCCGAACAATCAGGCGTAGACTTTTCTTACGGTGTGCTCTATGAGCAAGAGCCCATGATGTATAAGGACAGCTTAATCTCCAACAACAGCGTAGAATTGAACCGCGTTCATAAGAAGTCCAAAGACACGTTGGCAATCTTGTAAGTGCGTCCCCAACGATTGGGAATATTCCCATCACTTCCTCACTGAATATAACATACAAATTAGCACCTTAAATTAAAAATCAGCCATGGAAACACTAGGGGTTCAAGCTCACTACAAACCCCCGCCCCACACCCCATCCACCTCAACTCCTGCGCCCGAACGGACACAGTAGCACTTAAAAAAATAATAATCTAATGCGTAGAGGGTTGCCAACCATAAGATGTTCTCGGGTAAGATCTGGGAGCAACAGCAGCAAAGTCAGAAAGGGAAATCGAGGCTGCAACCCGTTGTGAAGCCGCAAATGATTTACTGTCATGAATAAACATTGTGGAAGAAGCCAGAGCCGTTATTGAATTCGGTTTGGAATCGAATTCTGGCTTACCGGGCGACACGTTTGCTCACTCGAATTCTAATTTATCGTGAATTGTTTAAAGCTTAACATTTCATGTCTTATTAGGGAAAAAAAACTCTCTATCACGAGAGTATATATAATGTTCTAACGGGGAATCCACAAATAATACAAAGTGTAAAAAGTCTGTGTAATTTTGAAGACTTTACAGAAAGCTTTTCGAACCCTTCCCTGGGTTCATCTTCAGTCCAAATGAAGAATACTTTTACGACAAGTACAGAGGTAAATTTAAAAAAACAAGAGACGTTGAAGATCGTTGACAACGTCGTTAGCTCGTTAATGGGCCAGGTGAAGAAAGAGGGTAGTTAACAAAACAAATAGGTGATACCCTCTTCCTATCAATCCTTCTGGCTGCAATCCTGTTGGATCTTCGTACAGGTTGTTGCAAAACATTACATGAAGTCCTTCACCAAGGGCGTAGGATTGGGCACCGTTATCAGACCCCCGGGGCAGCGGTTACCTGGACTGGAATAGGCAAGGCAGAGGCAGCATCAGGAGAGGGAAAAAACAGAGCCTGTCCTACCGTTAAAATCTTTTAAAAAACATAATAGTAATATAAAAACTGAACAAATGGGTCTTCGTTGACAAAAGACTGTTTCCTTTGAATGATTCTCCCAAAACTATAGCAGCTCCCTCGACTAGTCGCTGACATTTACATTGTACTTTAAAGATAATTTTAGCCTCGTTCCAGTTGAGTCTATGATCATTCATGAATGCATGTGATACTATTGCGCTGTTTTGTGATTGTAGTTTCATAAGCTCGATTATGTTCGCCCAAACGTTTATCTAGTCCCCACCCGTCCACTGTCACCAAAATATTTACTATTACAATCCATACACGGTAGTTCGTAAACGCCTGGGGACTATGGGATTTTTATCATGTTATTGTTCTTACGATTTTTGGAACGTCATATTGTATTTTCATATTTGAAACACAATTTAGTTTCCTTCTTTGACTTTTGTGATATTGTCCACTAATATTCTTTACTTCTGGATAAAGGGAAGGGACAAATATCTTTTGGTTTTTCCTAGGATTATCTCTCAGTCCATAGAACGACTTCCTCGCTCGCGAAATGCTTTCTCAGTGAAGTGAGGGGAGGGGGATATCTGGAGACTTCTAAAAGTAGCCGTGATGTGTTTAAGTTCACCGTCATATATTGGAGTCGCAAATTCTGAATGCGCGTAAAAGCAAAATTCATATAACGGAGCAGTTTTTCTCCCTTATCAGATTATTGTCTCGTCCACTGTATTCCAGTTCAAATAATCAGGGATTTGCTCAAAAAAGAAGGTGTAGCCATGGGGTACTGTCTCCTGTCCTCGCTAACATTTGCATGGAGTTTGTGGAAAAAAATTTTGTTTTTTTAAAACAGGGTGTGAGAAGAAACGAAAACCAGTTTTTATGGTTCGAGATTATAGGTGGATTTGGCATTTTATCATTTTAAAGGTACCGATGAAAAGCTACAGAAACTAGTAGAAATAGCAAATAGCATTTTACCATCAATTAAGTTCACAACAGAAGTAGAAGTGGATTCTAAATACTGTTTTTAGATGTTTTAGCGTACAGGGACTGTAATAGCCAGAGGTACAAATTTCAGTTCTACCGGATATCTACCAATTCCGAGAGTTATGTACCACTTTTATTCTTTTCAACTCAAAAGAAATAAAAAGTAAACGTTATTATGAATTTTGCTTACGCGCATTCAGATTGCGACTCCGAAATATATAGACGGCGAACCCTTAAAACATCACGGCTACTTTTAGAAGTCTCAGATATCCCACCCCCTCACTTCATTGAGAAAGCAATTTCGCGAGCGAGGAAGTCGTTCTATGGACTGAGAGATAATACTAAGGAAAACCAAAAAAAAGAATGTTGTCCCTTCCCTTTAATCCAGAAGTAAAGAATATTAGTGGACATATCAACAAAAGTCAGAAGGAAAACTAAAATTTGTGTTCAAATATGAAAATACAATAAGACGTTCCCGCGTAAGAAAAAACAATAACAATGATAAAAATCCCATAGTCCCAGGGCGTTACGAACTACCGTGTATGATTGTAATAGTAAATATTTTGTTGGTGACAGTGGACGGGGACTAGATATACGTTGGGCGAACATAAGCGAGCTTTATGAACTACAATCACAAAACAGCGCAATAGTAGCACATGCATTCATGAACGATCATAAGACTCAACTGGAACGAGGCTAAAAAATTATCTTTTAAAAAGTAACAATGTAAATGTCAGACGACTAGTCGAGGGAGCTGCATAAGTTTGGGAGAATCATCAAAGGAAACAAGTTTTTCTTTTGTCAAAACGAAGACCCATTTGTCATTTTTATATAATAGTATGTTTTTAAAAGATTTAACGGTAGGACAGGCTCTGTTTTTTCCCTATCCTGATGCTGCCTCTGCCTGCCTATTCCCGTCCAGGTAACCGCTGCCCCGGGGGTCTGATAAACGGGCGGGCCCAATCTACGCCCTTGGATGAAGGACCTTCATGTAATGTTGAACACCTGAACGAAGATCAAACAGGATTGCAGCCAGAAGGATTGATAGGGGAGAGGGATCACCTAGTTTGTTGTTAACTACCCTCTTTCTTCACCTGGCCCCTTTAACGAGCTAACGACCGTTGGTCAACGATCTTCAAACGTCTCTTGTTTTTTAAATTTACAATCTGTATTTGTCGTAAAAAGTATTCTTCATTTGGAATGAAGATGAACCCAGGGAAGGGTTTTCGAAAGCTTTCTGTAAAAGTCTTCAACATTATACACAGACT
Source organism: Macrobrachium nipponense (assembly GCF_015104395.2). NCBI lineage: Eukaryota > Metazoa > Arthropoda > Malacostraca > Decapoda > Palaemonidae > Macrobrachium > Macrobrachium nipponense. The sequence continues at coordinate 18,706,153 of NC_087207.1, read as the reverse complement.
TTTTTACACTTTTGAATTATTGTGGAACCTTTATAGAACATTCATGGTTCATTCTCGCCCGAGGATCTAAGTATGGGTTATAAAATACACGCGCAGGGGGGCTAGTGTCGTCAGTGCACCTCATGGTGGGGCACTATGGAATTACTTAAGTTTCTTTGCAGCGTACCTTCGGCCCCTAGCTGCAACCCCTTTCGTTTCCTTTTTACAGTGCCCCTTTCATATTCTTTTTCTTCCATCTTACTTTTCCACCCTCTCATAACAATTGATTCATAGTGAAACTGTGAGGTTTTCCACCTGTTACATTTTTCTAAAACTAGTACTGTCAATTTTCCGTTTCAGGTGCTGAGTGACCTCAAAGGTCCCCATTGCTGGGCGTAAATTCTATAAATTTAGTTCAGTTCAATTCAAAGAATTCAAACAACAGCCAATTGTATATCTCATTCATGTCTGATTTGACCATCTGTTTAATTTTCTCCCAAATTTCGCATGTTATAGTTGGTGCATAACCGATCCAAAAAACACTACAATGTAAAGATTTCGTGATTAATTAAACTTTCTAATTTTATTCCATTAAGCAGATTTAAAATTGAAAATATAATCAATGTTATTTTTAGGAATACGAGAGAAAAGTGCTTTAGAAATTCGTCCCATAAATGCTAGATGCATTGCAATTTATCATTTATGGATTCAAAATAATGCTTTAAACTTCATATGAGAATTAATATCATGTCCAGTAAAACCAGAAATCGATCAAAAATAAAAAAATAATTTTGCAGAGGTTTTCCTTCATAAAATAAAATTCTGAAAATCCATCGAGAGAGAGAGAGAGAGAGAGAGAGAGAAGAGAGAGAGGCGAGGATTGACGAGAGAGAGAGGTGAGAGAGAGAGAGAGAGAGAGAGAGAATTTGTGCATTTTTTAAGTCTTTAGAAGGTATTGTGTTGTAAAAAGTAATACTGGGTGTTGAACCAAATCTTGCGACATAAAAAAAAGATTTAAAAAATTTAAAAAAATGAGAAGAGAATGAAAAAGATGGAAGGCTAGAGGGAGGAAGAGATTAATTGGGGAAAGGGTTTTGTATGACAAGGGGGAAATGCTTGTTTAAGAAATAGTAGATATTACCTTAATTTTTTTTATATAATTTCCATTTTTTTAATGCAATTTCTACAAAAACCACGAATAATCACACGCTTTTAAATTAAGCAATTAGAAAGTGGGCAAACAACAACCGATTCTAAGCGTATTGACGTCTGAATGCGAAAAAGTCCATCAGTATCACTGCTTATAGATTAGGACATTTCATTTTGAGGCCGGTTGCATGAAGGCTTAAGAAAGAGTGGACAAAGTGAACGTACTGTATTTTATTCTTATGGGAATAAATGCAGTGGGTGGGAGTGAAGAACTTGGTTGCTTCTCTCGTATACAAGGCACAGATCGTTTCTGAAACAGGAAACATTATCGTTTTTTTTAGTGTTTTTGTTTTTTTTTTTCTTTTTTTATGTATGATGACATTCCATTAGTGAACCTGTTCATTCATAATAGATTTCTTTCGTTGTTTCTCGCGAATGTGTACCCACTTTAGGAATAATAGGAAAAGAAATTTCTATGCCTTTAAGAAAAAGTATTCATTGCCGTATAAAAACCACAAAGATTTTTATGTGAAGAAGGTGTCTACATGGATTGCTATTAATATGTAAAGAGCACGAGAACATCTGTCATCCAAAACAAGAATATCCTCCCGTAACACAACTCCTTATGGCTCTTTCACATTTAACCATTATCAAAAAATTTGCTCTAATAATAATTTGACACTTTTGCTAAATAACCTAAGATAAGTATTATTTGAAATACATCATAAACACACGACACTATACTGTCCCTGTCCACATAATCTATTCTTCTAGTTGTGAGATCGCAGATGATTGAACGATAGATCAATTTTTATTGCTTTCGAAATTGATAAAGATACGCAAGCATGAATGTTCTGTTGACCTTTAGATACCCAATCCGCTACGGAAAGTAACATCTTTTACCAAATACGGACCCGTTTAACTTCTCCCAGGTTTCATGAATTATTTGCATCTATTGGCATCCAAGTATGTATAACTTCAATAAGATTTCCATTGACCAGAATGTTTCTATTTTGCATGAGTCAAGATTGGTGTGAGAAGCGGTATTTGTCAGAATGCAGTCTGCTGACAACAGGTAAGAAAGGTTTTGAAAGTGAGGTAGCAAGAAGTAATTATTATTATTATCATTAGTAGTAGTAGTAGTCGGAGTAGTAGTAGTAGTAGTAGTAATAGTAGTGGTATAATTTAATATATCTGGTCAGAGGCAACGAAAAACAATTATACCACATATTCAAATACATAATACTAAAAATAAGATGCCTCGCTTTCTTCTTCTTCTTTCTCCTTTCTTCTTATTATTATTATTATTACTACATAACAAGCCAACGTAGCAATCAATTTGTAAAATAACTTTCACAAAAGAGATGAAAATCAGAGGAAACCCTGACCATAGGTGTTTGGCTATCATTAAGTCTATAATGATAATAAAACAGAATTCTGTGCCTTCAAGTAAAAAAATCTGCTTCCAGCTTGTATGAAAACGTTATTTTTCAACGACTGCGTAAATATCATAAATTTCAGGACGTTCAGTAAGCGCAAAACACTTCCTAACGTCAACTCTTGTGAGACTTGAGTCACTGAGGCCCCGTATTTTCCCAGTTTAGAAAGTGACTCGTCCGTGTGTCCCGCTACAGTACCCTATGGACAAGGGTCCCCTTGGGCACCTCCTCAGAGGGCGAAGGTAAACTGACCCTCGACCAGATTTCAGGTGTCTTAGAAGAAATTAGTCAGTTCGTGTGTAGGTTGTCTTTTTTATTGTAATTGCGTTGTATATATATGAGAGAGAAGAGAGAGAGAGAGAGATGCGAGAGAGAGAGAAGAGAGAGAGAGAGAGAAGGAGAAATATATATATATATATATATATATATATAATATTATATATATAATATATATGTTTATATATATATATAATATATATATATATATATATATATATATATATATATATATATATATATATATATATGTGTGTCTGTGTGTGTGTGTGTCTGTGAGTAGTGTGTGTTATTATGTATGTATGTATGTCACATGAATGAATGCATGAATGCATGCATTGTATGTATGATGTATGTATGTATCATACCCGTGAACGAGCAACTGTCCTTTTTTCCCCAAAAATTATAATGCAGTATCTCCCCGGAACATAGTCCTAGTTGGTACCAGTAATAACACCCGTCTTTGAAAAAGAAAGTTCTTGAAAAAAAAAAGCGGCGGGTAAAACACCGTTTTGCCCAAACTTGCTAATTAATAGACGAAAGCATTAACAAAAAAACAAACAAATGCAACAAACGCCCGCCTTTGAAAAAGAAAGTTCTTGTAAAAGCGGGTAAAACAGTTTTGCCCAAACTTGCTAATTAATAGACGAAAGCATTAAAAAAAATGCAACAAACCGTAAAACAAGTTGGTGGAATGACACCTAAAAAGTCATTTTCTTTTACGAGGAAAAAAGTATAGTTTTTCTCCTTTTTCTTTTTTTATTCTTTTTTTTTTAAAGTTTGGTTTTTTAAGTTTAAGTCGGTAGTACGTTTACGATGTCACACCAGAACAAAACCTATATTTAAAAACCAGGTTAATCATGAGGAGGAGAATTTACACAAAAAACAACACTTCAAAGCAACTTTATTATGCTCAAATAACAAACACTTGCAGATACGCCGGTATCTAAGAGCTCGGGAAAATACTTTATGGAAAAAATGAAACAAATAAATATAATAAAACAAAACTTAACTGACGTTCAAACGAGCAGTCTAGAGTCTCAGAGTGAATAGGGAGTATTCAAAAAAAAATTTCTTGAGCGAGAGTTCTTCTTCAGCCACGGATACGAAGATACGCCTGGCAAATCCTCAAGCCAGGAAGAAAGCCCACACTCCTGAAATCCCACATCTAAACAGGCCACACCAACGTAACTCGAGAGGACCATTGCTGCTTCTCATACAGCCACAACAATCAGATGGGAACGGAATTGATTGCTCCAACTCAACGGCGAAACACCGGATCCAACAATGTATCTTCCAACTTTTCAGTGAACTTCCTTGAAGACAGACACCTCTCACTCCCCGACCAAAGAACTCGTGCTGTGAACGTGACCTCGAAACCTTCGTTCCTGATCGATAAAATGGTGAACAAGAAGTTAACTGGCATTTGGAAAATTGTACTAAACAATTTCTTTCCCGAACTATTCAAAAGGAGATATTTACTTATTATATTACAAGTACACCCTGAGACTGCGGTACGTCATCATGTTATAAGGGGAAATAAAACTCCATCCCTGACATTTCCATCTGGAATCGAACTCGCCCGCAGTTTTTATGCTTCAGTTTCGTGAAACCGACTTGATGGATGAATAGCTGCCATTTTCTCTAGGTTAGGGAGTTTCCTACCTACTGGAATTTATGCGTAACCGCAGTTTAAAAATGATTTGTTTTTCATGTGGTGGAATGTGTATGATGTTGCTTTTGTATTTGTAAATACTGGGAAATTCTGCAGTTGAGGATGAGTGAAGAAATGCGTAACTACCAAAAGAAAAAAAAGTAAATAGGTCATGCAAAGCTTAGAGCAGATTTCAAATCTCAGTACATATTTCACCTACTAATTCCATTTTGCAAAACTACGCGCGAGGTCAAGAAATCCATTGCACTTTCAATCACCCCCACCGCCCTCCCACCCTCTCTATATTTGAGGAAACTGTGTTAACGAAAGAAAACATGAGTGTTTCACTGAGAAAAGTATTTTCCTGTACAGAAATGTATAAGTAAAATGCCGTTTTAATGGCCAGTCAAGACCGTTCTAACTGGTTTCCGTTCCAATACATTCAGTTCAAATATCGCATGTATTTTCAAAAAAAGGGACAAATGATCACCGAAGACCATAAACCTTCATTTCTCTTCGGAGCGATCTACAGCATTGAGCGGTCAGTCTCGCAGATTAGTCCTATCCCATTAGTGATCACCCCCCTCCCACCCACCCCGCCCACCAGCCCCCCGATATCGACAAATTCTTTTATAATGTCTGCTTCCTATCTTGCATGCTTTCATCCAACAAGGACTGTCATCTATTACTTTGTTCTATCTATATCGTCAAATATCTGATTTCTTTTAGACATTTGTTGTGTTGATAAAATTATAAAGCTTAGAGTTGATTTGCCGCAAGGTCTATTTGTAGTGTAATACAGAAAAAGAATAATTATACCATATAGTTGAAATGTCCATCCCAAATTCAAATTGCATGGGTAAACATTGTGAAATTTTACTTTACAAAAATGCGGCTAAAAAAAGACAAAAAATTTAGTGGTATAAATTGCAGTTTAGAGGATGAAATAATAATGAAAAGAATGAAAATGGAAACTTTTTCCCTTTTTTTCCCCCGCTAGGCAACATTCACATGGCGTATGAGGCGAATCATGAGTTAAGGATGATATAAATCTTTATAGTCGAAATTCAAGACATGAAACTAAAAATAGGGATATTTCCAATTATCTTGTTTAGGAGTACAAAGTAAATTCATTCTTCGTAAATTCACTCCCGAAATGTAAACTAAATGGTGCCCCCAAAAGAGAGTTTTGACTCATCTTTAGAGCGATATCCCCCACCCCAAGGACAGTTTTCTAAACTCCTCTTTAACTTGATATCCCAACCCCAAAAAGAGAGTTTTAACTCATCTTTAACTTGATTTCCCCCAAAAGAGAGTTTAACTCATCTTTAACTTGATATCCCCCCCAAAAAGAGAGTTTATAAGTCATCTTTACTTGATATACCCCCAAAATAGAGTTTTAAACTTATCTTTACTTGATATCCCTCCAAAAGAGAGAAGTTTTAACTCATCTTTAGTTTAGTGTTTCCCAAAAAGAGAGTTTTAACTCATCTTTAACTTGATATCCCCCGAAAAAAGTGTTTTTAACTCCTCTTTAACTGAATGTGCCCCAAAAAGAGAGTTTTAACACTATCTTTTAAAGCCTCATCCCTTCCACTTTTATGGGAGGTCAGGTGGATTAAACTTCAAGTGGAGATCCTTATTTGCATTTCAAATGTAATCCTCCCCCAAGTTGAGGTTTACGAGCCTTCTTATCGGTAACATTCCTTATTGTGTAACATAAAAACCCTAAGACCGTGGGTACTGATTTCAGTTATATCATTATCGAAGAGAGAGAGAGAGACGAGAGAGAGAGAGAGAGAGAGAGAAGAGAGGAGAGAGAGCCTGAGAGAGACGAGAGAGAGAGAGAATGTCTGCTGATTAATCAACAGCTAGAATCCATTCACCATGAAACTAAAAATGGTCTTCTTCAGTTCCTTTTGCTTTCACACCAATGCATAAAGATAGATGGCAAGAACATTTCTTTTATAACACCAGGTAGTAAAAGTAGGTTTGAAAAACTAAAAAAATGTCAGTGACGATGAATTAATCGTTCCCCAAACTTGAGGGATATTGCTCTTGCTACCACAACAAGGACAAGGTTGAATGTTTTTAAAGCAAAAAGATACAATTTTAAAATGGTCCACTTTTTCATCACGATTTTTAAATCGGTCACTTTTCTTCACAATTTTAAATGGTCCACTTTTTCTTCACAATTGTAAATGGTCCACTTTTCTTCACAATTTTAAATGGTCCACTTTTCTTCACAATTTTAAATGGTCCACTTTTCATTCAGAATTTTAAATGGTCCACTTTTCATTGAGAATAGACGGAAGAAATCCCACAATATTAAAAAAATGAATTGATAAATTAAGTAGATAAAAATGTATTAAAATGCGGAAGGAGAATAGTATTAAGGTAGTAATGTATTGCACCTTCGCTTGACATTAGTGGATATCCCACGTCAGAGATTCCGAGTTATATGTGTGTGGTGGTGCTGTACTTCATGATATGAACAAACAATTGCATTTGCTGCAATGAGCCCAACAGCTCGGGTCACCTGCAATCAGTCTCCCTTGTGCCTTTAGTATTGTAGTAAGTACCTCAAAAAATCTATGAAACAAAAAATGGATTCTTTAAGAATGATACAGTTAGACAGAACTGACTAATATAATAAAATCATTTTTATGTAATAAAGAGAAATCATTTTTACTATTTTACTTGACTATTCTTATTGCTACACTGAGTAATACTTCCATGATTGGTAAGTATACCCCTATGTAATTCCGATGTATGCAAATCTTTTGTATTGTCCTGTCCCTTTCGCGTATGGCAGCAATTTTGCGGAAGCTTCTTGCATGATGTCAATAGTCATCTGCATTATGTCATTAAGGAGCCGCCCACAATTTCGTACGAAAAAAAAATATGAAGCCTCAAAAAAGAAATGAAACGTTTATGACTCCTTCCACCCATAATCTTACGTTAAAAGTCGTCCAAAAAGATATCCTCACTCAATCCCCTTAATGTGTACCCTCCACAATCTCCCGAGATTCGCCCACAACACTATTTTTATGCCAACTTTCAGAGGAGCAGATATGGCGAAATTCCCAATGATGAAGTTTTAATGATGCAACCTGATCGAATTGCAGGTTTTAATCCCTGATAGTCCGAGCTTCATTGCTGATTTACTCAGAGGAAGCGGATAGATATCCATTATCTTCTTATTTTTACTCTTTCGTTTATTCAATTTTTGCGAAATCTCATCGTACCATGTACTGAAATGAACAAAATCACATAGCCCGTTGTGAAATTCCACTTAATCGTAAAGATATCCAAACTGTTGCAATGCATTGCAACGCTTTCATGGGAAAACTCCTGGACGCAAATTTGCGGACAGATATTATGGTTTGGTTAACCCTCCTTTTTTTCATCAATTCGTGATATGAGGCATTCACTAACTCTCCATTATTTTGACCTCAAGCCAAAAACAAAAGCATATGAATTGAAAATATTTAGTTTTCAGTTCTCACCTACTATAGAATAAATATTTATTGTGTAAAGGATAGAAAACAATCAATTTAGATTTAATATATTATATATTTTTCTACACACCCCCCCCCAATTCGATGGGTGGTATTTAGAGTGCGGGGATCCGGGTTGCATCCTGCCTCCCTAGGAGTCCATCACTTTTCTTACTATGTGCGCCGTTTTTTAGGATCACACTCTTCCGCATGAGTTCCCCATAGCTACTTAACATCTAGTTTTTCCAGATTCCTTTTCCAAGGATCTTGGGATCGTGCCTCCCCTAGTTGTTTCCTATGATTATGGGCACAATTTCCACTGGCATCTCCCATATCCTTCTTATCTTCTTCTTCTTTCTCTTTCTTTACCATCATCATCCAAATCATCACATCATCATCATTATATTATTATTATATATTTCATCATTATTTAATTTTTTTTTTATGTCTATGACAGTCCTCCAATTCGAGCTGGGTGGTATTTATAGTGTGGGGTTCGGGTTGCATCCTGCCTCCCTAGGAGTCCACACTTTTCTTACTGTGTTTATATTATTATTAAGATTATTTATTATTATATATTATTATTATTATTTATTATATATTTGAGAAAAAAACTCTCTATCGCGAGAAGTATATATAATGTTTCAAGAGGTCCACAATAAAAAAAAAATGTTGCGAGTTCGTGTATAATTTAAAAACCCTTTCAAAGCTTCGACAACCCTTCCCTGGGTTTATTTTCAGTAAAAAAAAAAAAAAAAAAAAAAAAAAAAGAAAAAAAAAAAAAAAATGGGGGGGGGGGGGGGGGGGGGGGGAGGGTTCGAAAGCTTTGGAAAGAGTTTTTAATTATGCACGAACTCGCCCAAACATAAACTTTTATATGTGGGAACCTCCTTAGAACTCTTATTATTATTATTATTATATTATTATATTATTTATTATATTTATATTATATTATTCAAATTGACATGTATTTTCAAGTCGAGCTACCAAACGACTGAACACTTAGCAGAATATGAAACTATTATGTGAAAGAAAATTTCAAAAGAACAAAAACGATTCAATGACCCAACAAAATTGGGGGGAAAAACATAAGAGAACACCGATCAAGTCAACAGCTTCCCGGTAAAGAGGCTTTATCGATTCACTGTTGATCATATCAAATGCAAATTCGCTGTATGCAGAATAACGCAGCTAATGGAATCGAAGCTTTGCTCCGGAATGCTTTCCTGGAAAGCAAACTGGAATTATGAGCGAAAAAAAGATTTAACAGATGAATGAGGGGCAGGGAATCTGAACAAGGGGGAATGTTCCTCCGAGGTCAAATTCTGTCAGCTCTTTGTTTCAACAATTTAGCGTGATTAAACGACAAACAGATTATTAGACGGTTTCAAATATCATATTCGGAGACTTACTTTGCCGCCACTCCACCCCCCCGCCCCCTCTCTCTCTCTCTCTCTCTATTAAATAAGCCCCAGAGAAAAGACTCATAAAAATCAGGGCACTGGCAGGAAAAAAAAAAAAAAAAAAATCCAAAAAAAACACAATGCAAGAAATCCGATTTATGGCTCGCACGTGAACCTCAGTTAATCGTATATGATCTTCAGTAATCGCAATAAAGCACACGCTTTTAAAAATAACATGCTAAAGAGGACTTCTCAAAGTATAAATAATAATTGATAGTCACAAGCCTAACAAGTCATTGCGAGTGTATAATAGTGAACATGTTCTAATGTGTGAATGTTACATATATCTAGACGAGCATTTTGCAGCTTTATCATTAATATCTATCCTTGTTTAGTGTATAATGAGACTTCTTCTCCTCCATTTGGATTAACCACATTTTACATGTTGTGCAAGTTACGCTTGATGACAGGTTTGTGATCTCTCGTTTATTCTTGCGTTGTTGTTGTTGTTACTGAAGCTTCTGACGACTTTTGAAGAAGTAATACTTTTAGTGAGTTACTTCTTGTTTTAAAATGCAATTTATATCAGTGTAATAACTCTAAAAGTAACAGTTATATTAGACATTTTACTCCATTTTAGTTTCATCATATGGAAAATAATTTGTATTACCTCTAGCGTTGAATATTCCAGATTTAACTTTCCCGTAGGGGAGTTAGTGCAGTCAGTGGACCTCATGCGGTGCACTGTAGGCATTACTTAAGGTTCTTTGTAGCGTGCCTTCGGCCCATAGCTGAACAACCACTCGTTCCTTTTACTGTATCTCCTTTCATATCTCTTTCTTCATGTTACTTCCACCCTCTCCTAACACTTGATTCATAGTGCAACTGCTTTGAGGTTTTCCTCCTGTTACACCTTTCAAACTTTTTACTGTCAATTTCCTTTTCAGCGCTTAATGACCTCATAGGTCCCAGTGCTTGGCCTTTGGCCTCAATCCTATATTCAACAACTCAGTCAGATTAACTCGATCACTGACTGAGACAGTAGCTCTGTGAAGAATCCATCCTTTAGCAACTTTGTGACGCTCCTTCATGTTTTTCAGTCGATGAAACGTCCTTAAACTCAGGAAAGATAAGAGAGAACCCCAAGGCACTGATGACTATTTAGATGCCTCTTGTAGGAATTACAGACTGGAAAGAGAAACGTAATTATTACTGATTATTATTATTCAATGAATTAAGTATTCTTTCGTGCATTACTTGAAATAAAGTAAGAAAAAAAAAAAAAAGAGGTCATTTACATTCAAGATAATACTTTATAGACAAAATTCCTTTACCAGAAGAAAAAGAAATATAGTGATACATCTAGAAGTTAGCAAATTTTTAATGGCAAGATATCAATAGAAAATATTTTTAGCAGATCAGTCATTTAGCGTAAAATGAGACTTGCATTCTAAAAGAAAGAAATTGAATTATCCGCTGTAGTTATAAAGAAAAGATAACTAACCTTTCAAGTTTGTATTCTTTGGTAAATCTCCAGCGTTCGAAACAGAAAGTGACTTGAATGAGAGGGTTGCTCTTCCGTACACAGAAGTTCATGAATAAATGAAGGGAATTAAAACGCAGAGCTCATTACAAGTCGCCAGGGGAGATCCTCTTTTGCTCTGAAAATTAATTAGTTTCTTCTTTGGATTTGAAGCAGAATAAGAAGCCAGAGTACGCTTACTTAGCAATTTTTCATTTCATTCTAACTACTTGAAAAAGCATAACATAAGGGTTGGGGAAAATAGAATGAGTTGAGGACCAAACGTGATTAAAGATGATTTCAGTAAACGTAATGTTGGTAGGTATAGTTTGCATTATCAAGAGAAGCACCTCTCTCTCTCTCTCTCTCTCTCTCTCTCTCTCTCTCTATCTTTGACAGTAAGACCAGTCTTTCATACCATCATTTCTATTTCGCGTCAAGACTCAAACTGCTATGCAAATAAGACTTGTGTTATGAGAACGACCCTCGGCCTACTCCCTTAATTGCCTTACAGGTAGAAGCGACACAGCCATGTTGACATTATAAACATAAAGGGTTGGGTCAAATTGGAAAGCTCTCATTTGGACAGAGGGCGTCCTGTCCACAATGATTGAGTTTTGCCTTCTCTGAGCCCAGTAATTAGTATTTTCTTTCATGTCTATAACATCTTTTTAGAGCCTGCACACTTGTTTACGTCATTTCTCGTACATTTACTCAATTCCCCCCCAATTTTGAACTAAAAAGAATGCTTGCGTCGCTTTTCAAAATTATGCTATTTCGACAACAGTTGTCATTTAATTCTTACCTCGATATGGAAAAAAAATTCCTAGACGTATCGGTGACAACCAAAACTGGAATTGACCCTTACTCAAACCTAGATAAAAGCTATAAGAGAATCAGTTAGGTTTCGTTATCTAGATATCGATGCGTAAATAGAAACAAGCACACATGCACACACACGCGCGCGCCGCACTCACATATACACTGACAGACAAAGAGGAATGGTAAAAATAAGTTTGCGTAAGTAAAGCTCCATAGCTATGAAGTGTATAATTTATTTCTCTGCTGAATTATTGTCTGTTTTTCTTTTAAATAAATCACCCTGTTATTGCCTTGGAGAACACTCACTAAGTGGAAGGTAAAAGCAAGACTGTGAATCATTCTCTCTCTCTCTCTCTCTCTCTCTCTCTCTTCTCTCTCTCTCTCTCTCTCTGGGACAACATAAAAATAGTGTTTTAACAATTACTCAGAAATGGTGCACTAAGGTCACAAGTCTAACTCCAAACTATTACATTTTACTGACCCTTAATTTTAGTTTAAGGAATTTGGTATACTATTTCATATCATCCGTTGAACAATATAGGAATCATGATGAATTGCAAATAAACTGAGATAGAAATATTGACAAAGGTACAGGGAAATTCCAGTAGTTATTCTCCAGTAGTATTCTACTTGAATTGTTTTAACTGCTGTAATAATAATAATAATAATAATAATAATAATAATAATAATAATAATATAATAATTTGATTGACAAAATCGAGAGGAAAATCAAGAAGAATGTATCACTCATTGATGTCGCAAATACCATGGGACACCAGAGTTGAAGAGAAAGAGAAGGAAAAAAAATCGATAAGATGTAAAGACCTGAAAATAGAAATAAGAAGGATATGGGATATGCCAGTGGAAATTGCACCTATAATCATAGGAGCACTAGGCACGATTCCAAGATCCCTGAAAAGGAATCTAGAAAAACCAGAGGACTGAAGTAACTCCAGGACTCATGTAGAAGAGTGATGACCTAGAAACGGCGCACATAGTAAGAAACGTGATGGACTCCTAAGGAGGCAAGACGCAACCCGGAACCCCCACACTATAAATACCACCCGTTCGAAACTGGAAGACTGTGATAAAGCAAAAAAAAAAAAAAAAAAAAAAAAAAAAAAAAAAAAGTAATAATAATAAATCCCATGTTTCCTAAGAAAAAATTCGGATAATTTCTCTACAAGATTTTCCTCTGTAATTCAAAACCAAAATTGTTTTACAGGAGTCGTTTCTTTATTGATTCCCTGAGGTTTGTCATTCTCCATGTCTACCTATCGTATGACTGGTGAATTAATACTAATATATAAATCATAAGTACTTTATGAAAAATACTCCCCTCTTTAGGTTTAAAATTAATTTTACTCTTTTGTTGCTTCATAAAAAGCCTCAGGAGGTCGCTTTTAAAATGTTTGTATTGTTTTTGATACTGTGGAATGGGATTTTAATTCTCAAAATTATATTTAGTATCGTACAAACAGTAAAAAGTGGAACCGAATTATTGATCTTTCTTAAGTTTTTATTCATTCGTCTCTTTTATTTATATAAATAATATGTATACTTTACTTTGTTTGACCCTATGGGTTTCACTGTTCTGCTTCTTCTAATCATATTATATATATATATATATATATATATATATATATATATATATATATATATATATATGTAGTGTGTGTGTGTGTGTGTGTGTGTGTGTGTGTAGTACACGCTTATTAGAAAAAGTAAAACTGGGAACCATATGGTGAAACGATGTATGTGAGACCAACATTTCTTATATGGAATTTATAATAAATAAATAAATAAACAAATATATATCTATTTATCATATATATGTTATATATGCACCCATATATGTATACGTATATATATTTATTTAGTTGTTATATTCCCAACAGTGACTGAAATATTGGAAAATCCAGAACGACATAATATAAATATATAATTCCGTGAGACCTGACACACCCTGGAAGGGAAGCAATCTCCGCTAACATGTTAAACAACGTCACTCTTAGCCGACTTACCACCTTTCAAGATAAAAGAAGTAAACACTTGGAAGTGGAATAGACTTCATGTCAGTGAAGGATTAAGCACGGTTGATTATCTAACATTGTATTCGTGATATTATGTACATGAGTGTCAATCAATTTTTGATTCTGAAATCTGTACCCTGGCGTTGTTTATCACCTGCATATTACATATTCATTTGAAAGCTTTGGTTTGCATGTTCATGTCTTGACGTCGTTTGCTTTTGTTTATTAAAATGTTGATGTTGATATACCCCTCTCAATACACAACTTGTCACACTCGGTATAAGGCCTTTCGATGCACCTCCAGTTAGTTGTCAGACAGTTATTTGAATTATTTAATAAAATGCCGATATTACTGACAGCTTGTATGCCCACTCGTCCGAAAAAAGAGGTATTTACAAATTTGATTCACAGAGAATAGAAACCTGTTAACATTCCCCTCACTCCATGTTTCACGTAGCTCTGGTGAAACCGCCCAATCTTCTTATATACCTGTAAACCCCGCCCTTGAGGAAACATGGTCAGTGTCCGATATCAGAATTTCTAGCCGAAATCCCCTCGACCCCCACTACTCTCACCTCCCCACCCCTTCAAGAAAGAAGGTTCCAGATGCCAGGAGGCGCTAATATCTCGCAGCAAATGTTGATTCAAAAGGTACAAATGGAAACCCGTGAAATGTATAGAATCTGACGAGAGTGATATTCATAAACGCTGTCATTTGTCAGTTGGCTTTCGCCAAAAGCGGTGATTATTTATATTCCTCTCAGGATATTTTACATTTTCAGAATAGAATTAGTGGTTGATATAGAATTTGAAGCCTAAATATATGGCGTTTCAAATGAGATTGGAAAAAAAAAGGGAAATGAATATTGCGAGGCGTTTCATAAGCATTTTATTATTGATATCTCCAATTAGAGATTTTTATTCCCCTGTGGAAATTCCTTTTGCTCATCATCTCCAGACACATTGGTCTGACTTCATTCGCAAGGTAAAAAGCGAATGTGTTTTTCTTTACTTCGCACTGTAGTATGTAAAAGACTTGAGTGAATCCCAAATAAATTTCAGAGGAAATGATGTTAAGGCAGCAAAGATGATGGTAAAGTTTATAAGTAGTTTTATATGCTATATTTTCGCATTCCTTTGTGAATGAAATTGAATTTTATGAAAAGAGAAGATAAATAGATATTGGTCAGAAACGTAGAATAATTTAAGATGAGTCCGAAAGCCCTTAGGTTTTAAAAAAGTTTAACATTAATGTTGTTTTTTATTATTATTATTATTATTATTATTATTATTATTATATTTTTTTTTTTTTTTCTTTTTTTTTTTTTTTTTTTTTTTTTTTGTCTATCACAGTCCTCCAATTCGACTGGGTGGTATTTATAGTGTGGGGTTCCGGGTTGCATCCTGCAACCTTAGGAGTCCATCACTTTATTACAATGTGCGCCGTTTCTAGGATCACACTGTTATTATTATTATTATTATTATTATTATTATTATTATTATTATTATTATTAATATTATATTATTATTATTATTATTATTATTAAAAGATAATCATAGTAGCATGAGTCTTCAAATGGAAAACCAAAAACAAATCCAACAGGTTATGTAAATGTACATATATAAATTTAAATTTAAAACTGTTAGGCTAACCTTAAAGTTTTAAATTTAAATGTATTTACATTTACATAAACTGTGGATTGTTTCTCCATTATTCATATTATTTATTATTTATTATATTATTATTATATTATTATTATTATTATTATTATTATTTTATTATTATTATATGAATGAATTTATACTTAGAGTTTTAAAATACAGACAACTGCCATTCACGAGTTCCACGGAATTAGATAGCAATAATCCTGTGAAGTAGACGAATGTCATATGACTGGAACAGGGTGTCGAAACGTTGAGAAAACTAACAACTAAAACATTAAAAAATGAATTATAGAATAAATATAAAAAATCTTAAGGTTTTTTTTTGGCGATAATGTACAAAAATCATAATTCATCGCGTTTTTTTTTCTTTT
Organism: Macrobrachium nipponense; assembly: GCF_015104395.2. NCBI lineage: Eukaryota > Metazoa > Arthropoda > Malacostraca > Decapoda > Palaemonidae > Macrobrachium > Macrobrachium nipponense. The sequence continues at coordinate 18,690,340 of NC_087207.1, read as the reverse complement.
CATTTGACATATACCATCCTTACAAGAGAAAGGGTTGATGATGAGGATCACATTACGGAAACAAGTTTTAAAACTCTTCTCATATTTCACGAGAATGACGGGACTGATTAAAACTCATTATTATTCGTAAGTTTTCCCGCTAATGAAAAACATATTGATGAAGTTAATTAGAATTCTGTGGAGCAAATTAATTAGGATTATGTTGAGCGGAATACAAGTATATTTTCTTGTTATTATCACTAGAATTCAGTCTACTTACTCTGTATCTGTTTTATATAACCCTTGCGAATAGGCACTATTCTGTGCAACTGTTGCTTATTAACTTTTTTTCTTTCTTTTTTGCTTTGAATGATTTAGATGCGTTAATAATATCGGTTAATACCAACACACGTTTTATAATAGAATAAAACAGATTTTAAAAAATTGCGGTGATATATTCAGTTTATAATAAATCACGCGAGAACAAACTTTGGCTAATGATGGATGATTTTCTAACCAACTACTCGAAGGCGATTGATTCGTGTATTTGTTGCACACAGCCTTCAGGAATAGAAAACTGGAAGATTCCTTCCTTCATTAAAAGGCTGAAACAGAAACCAGCTGGGCGCTCATTCCTTTCAAAGCCGTCACGAAAAATCGTCCTGTGAACGATGACCAAAAAATTTTTTTTCCATGACCCGGTATGAACAAGGTCAGCGTAATTGCCTTGGCATTCATAATTATGTTCATATTTGAAGCGTGCATGGGTAGTGTACTGGTGAAAGGAATTTCACTTACTCGTTGAGTGAGCCTACAAACTTCTTTGCTGTTGTTGTTGTGTTGGGGGAGGGGGGGGGGAGAGGAAAGGAAAAGGGTGAAAATGGTCTGAAAAAGGTGTTTGGCACTGAGTAAAAGGTTCAGGAATTTTATGAAAGGATATCTATGATTTGTTTATTTATCAGAATGAAAATGTAAAAATATAAATGTGCACTTGAACAATACAGAAAAATTATCAAATAACGGTAGAAACTAGCAATAGGCTAATTTTTCCTCAAGTTTAATTTATTTTGTTTGTACTGAATTTGGGAGGATATATTTCTGTTCGGTTATTTTGTGTCTCCACTTATAACTGAGAATATATGAACGTGTTTAACAAATGTCCTTTTATTTAAACCTTTGTTGTTAGTATGAGTAGTACTAAGTATGAGTATTAATTCGCACTACTTGCACGCGTCCCGAGTAAGCTGAAGGTCGCATCACGCCTTGTTTAATAAAACGCTCATCGGTTCTGAAGGACAGTTGTTATCCGTTTGCCTTCCGATATATTGTGATCATTAATAAAGTGATAAGAAAGTGTTTCGGAGTTACCACCAGGTATTTTCTTGTCAGGATGTGCAACAGTGGAACTGGACTTGAGAAGTTTTTTTTTATGCTACAATAAGTTGATTTTCAATTATATTTATTTTTTTGTGTGAAAGCAGCTTTTTCTTAGGACCGAGCTTGATGTGGACATTACGTTTACTTAACTGGCGCAAGTTCAGCTTTTTTTTTTCTTTTTTTCATGATCTTTGTATTGACCAACCAACCAATTGAGCAAGAAATTTTTTATTTTTATTTTATTCATCCATGGCCGTTTCATATTCTTCGCCTCAGAGAATCTCGTTTTGACCATCATTCCGAAGACCAAATTTGTCACATCTAAGAACTGCACAGTCCAATTAAACCTACCTAGGAAAATTTTGATCCTTGTATATAATATGGCTCTATGCGACGCCTATATAGACATCAGCAAACTTTCTTAACAACTTCTGCGGTTTGTTTACGCTCGAAGGACTTTCTCCATCATGGAATCGCCTCCTCCTGAGGATCACTGGAACACTACTGGAATCCCTTTGGGTCCCCGAAGTTGTCTAACTTCCCATCTGTCCCATTCTGGGGTATCTGCCTTTTCAGATATATGCCATCTCTCTCTCTCTGTCTCATTTTTGGGATATCTTACTTTTTACTGCTATGGCCACTCATAATCTTTATTTTTTCCTGTGCATTACTCTGTTGTTGTAAGACTGACCAATTTACTCCATTAATAAGTTTACTATACAGTATATTTCTCCATAGAATATATTAAATAAACTACTCCAATATGGAACAGACATCTCCATTTAAACCTCTCTCTCTCTCTCTCTCTCTCTCTCTCTCTCGCTCTCTCTCTCTCTCTCTCTCTCTCTCGTTTTTCTCATCCCACTTTACGTACAAGATATGTGACACATGGAATAAACTGCGACTAGAAGTTGTAAACAGCAACAGTGAGGAAGTTTAAAAGAAAGCTAGACACAAAATCCTTAGGGCACTGTGAATGCACAGTAAAAACCTGCTCCTACAGATTAAGTGAGGCCACAACCATGTCTCCTAGGAAGGACTTACAAGTCTTTGAGACATCCTAATCCTTGTAATCCCGTTGTACTCTCTTTGACCCCAATAATTGTAATAAGAACTTGTGGGCGCACTGTTGAACAATTAATTACAGCCTAAGGATTGTAGGAAGACGCTGTCAGCGGAACTTCTGGTGGGAACCAACTTAATTATGTCGAATTCTAACGGCTTCCTTCAAGGGTCTCTACACTGTAGCATCGGGTCTAATCGGCCAACTATTCCATTAATTCCTGTTTCCCTCCCAATCTCGGGAATGCTGTTCCCGAACTTGGATGAAGAGTACTATGTTTCTAATGAATAACAGTCTTGGTTCATAGTTGATTTTGGGAGATTATTTTACCGTAAAGAAAGTTCAGGCTTAATTACAATACAGTTCGTTTATAAGTTACAGGCTTACTATGAGTGTAAGTGAAATCTCCCGTTTCAATTCAGATAAACGAACTTAAGGTTATAGGCATGTAACGAATTACTTATTACGAAACTATTTGTACGTCCCTGTAACAGTCTTATTGGTAAAAACATACCCGTTGGTAACAAAGTGATAATTTCAATGTTAAAAAAAAACATCAAACACCTGTTATCCCAGTGAACTGTTAAAAGAAAACGTATTTCTCAATTAAGAGTACATAAACGGAGATGCTAATTTATTTTTTTATAACTAAGAACGATTTACTGTAAGTGAACAGAACCACCAAGGAAATCTCGAGAGATTGCTGATATTAGACATTAGATACTAATCTCTTTATTTTTCAAATATACCTGACGAAGAAGTACATGGAGTTTCCTTTAATGCTCAGTCGGAGACTATCTAGAACAACTTGTTTCGATTCAAGTCAGAATTTAACATTTTCATATATTTATTTCTGTATTTGTTTGCTTAGTTGTGTTTTCTGTTGATTTTGCCTTAATTTACATTTACATTTTTGCTAATGCACATATGAAACCTTAGCATATCAGATGTCTCCCAAGGATTGAACGAAGGTTTTAAAAGAGGTCAGTTGAAACGATTTTGATGAATTGTTTATTTGCTCATAGCTTTGATTTCATGCTCTTTCTATTTTTTTTCTTTTTACTACAATGGAATTAAAAGATATTCTCTATATTCGGGCAGGAGAATTCCTAGTAGTCTAATATCACAAATAAGTTTAAATTAGTGAAATGGCTGAGAGTGTCACAAGCCGTGGCTGAGAGTTCATACGCCAAAGAAACTTCGGCGAATTTTTGACTGTCTGGCATTGTTGTTGCTAACGTTATTGGTTGACAGAGTTCCCTATTACATAAACTATTGCTCCAGCTTCCAAAGCGGGACGGAATCCCAACATGTTTTTTACTCTCATCTGGTACGCACTATAGTACGCCACGCCTTTTAAACCTCCAGTACTTCCATTCAACTTTTTCTGTAATGGAAAATATATTTTTTTATGGAAAGCTAGTGTGGAAACCCCCCCCCCCCACCCCCCCCCCCCCCCCCCCGCCCCCCCCCACCCCACCTCCCCGCTTCTCTCTCTCTCTCATCTCTCTCTCTCTCCCCTCTCTCTCTCTCTCTCTCTTTCTTTCTCTGAAGCCCTAAGACCAAAACATGAAAAATGCACAGAGGAAAATTATTTATGTGATAGTCAGTTAAAAAGATTACGTAAATGTCAGACATATGAATTCTCTCTCGTCTCTCTCTCTCTCTGAAGCCACAAGACCAAAATATGAAAAATTCAGAGGAAAAATTATTATGTATAATGTACAATTAGTTATAAATTTACGTAAATATCATACATTTGAAATCTCTCTCTCTCTCTTCTCTCTCTCTCTCTCTCTCTCTCTCTCTCTCTCTCTCTCTCTGAACCACACGACCAAAAGAGGAAAAAATTCAGCGGAGGAAAAATTATTATGTATAATTAGTTATAACTTTACCTAAATATCATATATATGAAATCTCTCTCTCTCTCTCTCTCTCTCTCTCTCTCTCTCTCTCTCTCTCTCTCTCTCTGAAGCCATAAGACCGAGAGATGAAAAATGCGTAGATGTATAATTAGTTAGAAGATTTACGTAAGATATCATATATGTATGAATTTTCTCTCTCTCTCTCTCTCTCTCTCTCTCTCTCTCTCACTGAAGCCATAAGACCAAAAGATGAAAAATGCACAGATATATAATTAGTTAGAAGTTTACGTAAATATCATATATATGAATTCTCTCTCTCTCTCTCTCTCTCTCTCTCTCTCTCTCTCTCTCTCTCGTCTCCGCCGTCTCTCTCTCACACACACACACACACACACAAGCGTAAGCGTATCATGAGTATCCTTCGCGTATCTTTATTAAGTTGTCTGGCTGCTCTCCCCGAGGCAAAAATCGCTCCTGGGGAAGGGGAGGCTGAACGTCAGAGCTAATTGCTTCGTCAAGAGAAACTTTGCATCGCTAGTGTTAATTTCACAAACACCAAAGTTGTGGTGAACAGGTGTAACATTTTGTTGTGTTTTCTTAGCGCCATTTTTTTTTTTTGTTTTTTTTTTCTCTCGTCACTTTCGCACTACTAATCTTAATGTCTTGTTTGTCAAAACTTGACTTTTTTTCTCACAGGCCGTTTAAGCTGATTTATGCTACTTTGCATTTTTAGTGTTTCGTAAAAGGAAACTATTGAGATGCCTCTTCGTCTGTCCTCCGCACTTTTTTTCCTGCCTCAGCACACAGATGCTTAAAAACTGTTGAGGCTAGAGGACTGCAAATTGGCATGTTGATCACCCACCCTCCAATCATTAAAAATACCAAAGTGCAGCCCTTCTAGTCTCAGTAGTTTATACTTTATTTAAGGTTAGCCATGTGCACTTGGCCGCATTTGGGGAGCAACTGAGCACTGCCGACCTGGCGGTCGTGGCTGAGAGTTTCATACTGCTGCACATCGAGTTTCATACAGCATCATACGATGTACAGAAAACTCGATTGCGCCGAAGCAACTTCGGCGCATTTCTTTACTAGTTAAAATTTTTTCTCAGCTATTCATTTTCTTGTCTTTGGCCTCAGACTTCTCTGGTAAGAAAACTGCGCTGTAGTAGCTCCTTTCATGCTTTTTGGGCGAGTGAGATTTTGTCAAGAAATAAACTTATTACTTGGAAAACATTTGTCACGAAATTAATTGTCATTATCCTCTTTTCACAGGAATTTATCTCTTTTATTCCTATCTCTAATGGCAGGGAACAGTTTCAATCGGAGGATAAATAAATAGATATTTTTAAGGTGACGAAAAATTAGTTTATAAACTATTGTACACTTAAAAGCATTAGAATTTATGTAGTCTCACATTATAGTAGTCTTACGAATCATTTTCCTTGTCAAATTACAACGTTCTACAGATTTAAACTACATACTCTCAATACATATCTCTTATATCCAGGTGACCGTTATGTGTTGGAGGTATAAGAGTGCTTATGTAAATATACTCCACAGTTATATGTCCCATGAATGGGAATAGATCCACTTTTAGTGAAAATCAAATTGCATCATGTAAATTCAAAGCCATGTCTCCATCGGCATAACAGACATCAGTAATTCAGTTGAGCATATAAGCATTTCAAGCAACGGTCAATTTTCCATTAACGAAATGAATTTGATTTCGGTTCCCAGATCAGAGGAATTACACTACATCAGATACAGCTGCTGTATATAGATCAGATTCATCCGTCAGAACGGACTCGTACTCCGGAGGAAACCTATTTTAGAATTTCCGGAAAAATCTATTTCTACTTGAGAATCAGGTTTTCAGTCTATTGTGCGCAGCAACCAGACATGAGAGCTGGACTGTCCTACTGATCTTCGTGCGCTGGTTAAATTCGCATTTTTTGGTTGGCCTTTGTGATCCTGTAGATAGAGGCTTTACTCAGATGTATCTTTCGTTAATTAAATCACTTTGATTTGACTGAGTTTTGCTCTGACAAATTGGTCATCGTTAATGTGTTTTGTGATGTTTGCTTCATTTGTTTTGCTTTGTGTGATCGAATTTGACTTTACTCTTGCTTGTTTGTTGGTGAGTCCAGCTGCGTACCTATTTCATAATTAACATTTTTCCACGATCTCTTCTCTTTCTGTTTTTAGTTTGGTATTTTCGGCTCTCAGTCACAAAGTTTTCAATTTTTACTTAGAGGAAATTACACGATTGTCTTTTTTACTTAGAGTAAATTGCCAACTTTGCGTAATCTCTCGGAGCTTTGCTATAAAGAAGAAAAATTATTTCATTTAGATAATAATAAGAAAGTCTGTTGTATATTCTGTGCTTGCTTTTGCTATGTTTGCTTAAGAGGAATATATATATATATATATATATATATATATATATATATATATATATATATATATATATATATATATATATATATATATATGTGTGTGTGTGTAATTTTATGAACGAATAATTAGGCACTAAATGGAACTATTCAAAAAGTCATCAGATATTTTTCCATATGAAAAATAACAGCAACACTAAAAATAACAAACGGCAATTACCGTAAGAATGACTATAACAGTAGCACTGAAATTTCTAATGATCTTTGCGCAGAATACAAAGTGAATTGGCCACTAAACTACGAGTAATTTTATATGATGATGGCAAAAAGTATTTAACACATGATATCATGTTGAATATGATTTCTCTTCTTCTTGCCGAATAGAGAATATTTTGATAAAGTAATTTGAAAACATAAATGACTGAATGAGCCTAAAATTCCTCCTTGTTCCTCAGCACTAAAGGCTTTAGTGCTTTTATCAAGTTTCGGTGCTTTTGTAGATCACCAGCTGCCTAGAATTCTGACTTCAGTAATTCATTCTTCATCTGAATCATTTCATCAAAATGACGTCATTATTCTTCAGCTAAAACAAGATCTGCCTTGCTCTTAACCACTATTTTAGTTTTTCTTATTCATTAAAAACATTTTCTATAAAAATATATTAACCCTTTCAACTTTATACTAGAATGATTATTTTTACTCCTTTCATATTAGTTCCTTAAGTAAGTTCAGTATTTTTCATTTATTTATTTATTTTTGGGGGGCATTGTTCAGTAAAGCATGCCCGTTATTATTATTTTTTTAAGGGGCGGGGGGGTGTTATCATAGTTCTCCATATCGACTGGGTGGTATTCATAGTGTGGGGTTTCGGGTTTCATCCTGCCTCCTTAGGAGTCCATCACTTTTTCTTACTATGTGCACTGTTTCTAGGAGCACACTCTTCTGCATGAGTCCTGGAGCTACCTCAGCCTCTAGTCTAGTTTTTCCACAGATTCCTCTTCAAAGGATCTTGGGATCGTGCGTAGTGTTCCTATGATTATGGGTACAATATCCCATATTATTATTATTATTATTATTATTATTATTATTATTATTATTATTATTATTATTATTATTATTTAAAAGTAATTGCTGCCTCAGCTGCATTAATTTTATACAGGTTCTTCTCTATTTTTCTAATTATTGCTTTCTCATTGTTGCTTAAACTGGTGAGCAACGCACCGAAGGTTGACATATCTCAATTAGGTAGAACGATTGGATTTTATGGTAAAATTTTCAGTCGGGGTAGTCAAATTTTCGGGTATATCCCGTAGAGTTTATTACAGATAGAATTGATGTTAAATTCTATTTCTTTTCTATTCTTTCTATTCCTTTCCGGACGTTTCGTCTGAATAAAACCTCAGACATCCTCTTGGGCGGAGGTGTGTAAGGACTGAAGTGAGAGGTTGTTGTTGTTGTGGAGATTAAGCCAGCCTTGTGCTGGCACGGGCTCTTGCTCCTAGAGCAGCCCGTAACTGGAATATCTGTAAAGATACAAAAAACAGTGCTTTGGCGGTTAGTTTTGGAAAGGAGATAGGGTGACAGGCAGGATTGCAACCCCTTTGAACCTTACGGTACCCATCAGTAGTAGAGAAAGTTTTATAGCAGTGAGACTCAGCCTAGCTGAAGAGTGCTGAGTAGGAAGAAGGAAGCGAGTTTTAGTTTGAGGGAAAGAAGGTGCTACCTATAAACATTTTAGGCGCAATATAATACATGTGTGTAGCATCTGAAAATATTGCAATATATATCAAACCAACATTAAGCAAAAGTATTATAGTATATATACATGTTCATGCATACTCACACTTATACATATGCTCCCAAAGATGTTTTATGACTCCCATTGCAACCAGTGAAGTAGAGGGTTTGTGCTTTGTGTGGCTTTCATTGTTTTTTTTTGTTTACAAGACACTAGGAGATTCCCATGTGTCTATGGAGAAATGCCGTGTGATTCATCCTTTTACCTGGGAGGTGGGTGAGACATTAGGAGATTCCCATATGTCCCTATGTTATTTAAGATGTGTCTGGTGATCTGTGCCGGTGTCAGCTCTATTTCAGTTAGGTTTGATCTGTAAAACTGTGTCTCTGGGCAGTCTAGTAGGTAGTGTTCGAGGGGCTGGATTGCCTCTCGGTCACAGTACTGACATAACCTGCCCTCATTTCCTATCATTTGCCAGGTGCATTGGTATCCTAGCCTTAATCTTTGTGTGATGACTGAGAGTTTTCTAGTGGTTTGTTTTTGTGGATGTCATGCGGCGTTAGATTTGTGACATCCACATACCACTTTGACGTCCTTGACTCTTGTAGGTAGTGACGTCGTACTTCATCTCTTCTTGGAGTTTGGCATAGCTTTTTGCCATTTCCTTTAGGTGTGTTATGGATGGTTGCACTTTTATGCTTACTGTACTGCAGCTGAGGGCACTTTTGGCAAGGAAGTCAGCTTCATCATTTCCCTGGATTCCCACATGGCTGGGTATCCAGTTTAGTGTGACTCTCCTGCCAGCAGCTTGATGTGAATTGGCCAATGATTTTATGGCTGTTATCAGCGTCACATTTTCTTTTGGATTTGTCGCTTTGATAGCGAGTATTGCTCCTTTGGAGTCAATATGCACTTGTTGTGTCCTTCTTTTAAATTGGAATTTTCTAAGGCTTTTAAGATTGCCATTAGTTCCGCTTGTAGTATGGAGGCATTGTTGGATAGCCTCCAGCTTCCTTTGAAGTCTTGGCAGCCACTGCTGCTGCAGTTGCTGGAGCTTCTGTGTCAACTGAGCCATCGTGTAATATATGTTTTCAGCTGCTGTGTTCCCGATTGCTTCTTCTGCTGCAGTTTTCATTTGTTTGCCGGTAGTATTGTGAAGTTATACCGGATTGGGTCTTCGACCCAGGGAGGTGGTTTTTGGTATCCCTCAGGTGGGACATCCTTTGTTATGTGTTTCACTGTGTCCTGCATACCCAGTTCTCTCAGTGTCTGGAGTATACTGCCCGCATAGGTTTTTGGCGGGTCTAGTTCTTCGTGCAAGTTTATACACGCTTGCATTTTGTTTTTGTGTGGTCCATTTCTGTCGTTTCTGATGGTTTTTGCACAGAATGGCAATATTTGTTTGGCCTATCCTGTGCTTGAGAGACTGCAGTTGTGTCTCTGCCCTCAAGAGACAAATTCTTGTCCCACATTGGGGCTCCGCCAAGTATAAGTCTCATTGCGTTGTTTTGGATGACTTCCAGCCCTCTGCTGTTGATCCTTTCTGAGATTTGTCAAAAACTGGTGCTGCGTATTCTACTTGTGCTCTGATGGTTGGTATGTAGAACCTCCTGAGCAGATGGTATGTCGCACCTTCTTGCAATGATGTGATTTTCTTTAGGGCATTAAGCCCTATTTTGTTTTTGGCTTGGAGGAGCTGTATTTGCTTCTCAGGAGATAGTGAATCTGCAATGCAGACTCCCAGATATGTGTAGCTATCCACCCAGTCTATGACGTCTCCTTTCAGTAGAAGGTTGGGTGGATTTTGATCATGTTTTATTGCCATGGCTTTTGTATTATTTCTGTTGATTTTGAGTCCCAGTTGTGTGCACTTGTCCTCAAGTTTTTGCAAGGCTTCTTGCATCTTTTGGAGCTGTCTTTGAGGGCCGGAGCTGACGATGCAAACATCGTCAGCATATATGAAGATCTTTACTCCTTGTGGTAGCTCGAGACAGGCTACATTTTCCATAAGGACATTGAATAAGAAGGGGCTTAGAATGCCCCCCCCTGTTGGAGTGCCGTTTTCAAGAGAGTAGTATTCTGACATTCTGCCGTTGGAACACTACTCTTGCTTCTCTGTCTTGCATGTATCCTTTTGTCCATGTAAGCAGGTTGCCCTTGGATCCTCTTTCTGACTAGGGAGGAGAGGATGGTTGCTGCATTGGCCTAATTCATTATGCCTTTTTCTAGATCTAAGAAGACCACTATGGATTTTCTGCCATTTATGGCACTTAGCACATCTGTGAGGCACTCATGGGTGCCTACTCCTTCCCTATAGGCATAGAGCCTATGATGTAGGGGCCCTGCTTTCCATAGTAGTCTGTTCAGAACCATTCTTTCTGCACCTTTTCAGTGCAGCTGATGAGGGATATCGGCCTATATGCGCCTTCCTCTTTTGGCTTAGGTATTGGTTGTGTGTCTTGCTGTTGCCATTTCTTTGGCCTGTGTGCTCTGCATATGTCCTGTTTACCAGGAGTAGATATACCTGTTGGCAGGGTCTCCCATGTGTCTCAGCATGCTGTAAGTGATTGCATCTGCTCCAGGGGCTGTGTCTCTTTTCCCCTTGCTGAGTGCACTGTTAGTTTTTTCATAGTGAAGGGTGTGTCTGTGTCATCAGGTGTGTTGCAGGCAGTATTGATTTCCCTCCATCTTGCTGGGGAAATTTCATTTATTTTTTCCCGTGTTGTTTTGGGGAAGGTTGTGGGATTTTGTCCTTTCTGCAAAGTTTCTGGCTATATTGTCAGCTTCTTCTTGTGGGTTGGGGTGGATGCTTTGCGCTGTTCTTCCTTCCCTGCAATTTTTGCAAGGAATCTCCAGATCTGGGTTCTGGAGTTTGTCTGCTGATGTTTGCACACCAATCATACCATGCCTGTTGTTTAATTTCTTTTGTCTCTTCAGTTGCATGGGCTATTACCTCTCTGAGAAGTCTGTGCATTCTCATCGATGGTTCCCGTCCTGAAGAGTTTCCGCACTCTGTTTACTCTGGCATTGAGTTCTTTCGACCCTTTCACAGTAGTACCATGCATCTTTGTGATCGATCTTGGATCGTTTGATCTTTGGCATGGACATGTTTGCTGCCTCTCTGAGTTTGCTGATGAACTCTTCATAGAAGAGTTCTATATCGTTTGCAGGGTTTTTCAAGGTAGTTCCTCGCCCATCTCGTCATATGGCTTCAAATGTAGTCCAGTTTGCAAACTTGGGGTTCCATCTTTCTGGTGGCGGTGGTATGGGGGGCAGCTTTTGAGCCGTAGGCCAATGTCAATGGCTATGTGGTCGCTTGTGAGGGTCTCGTGCAGCTTCCATGTTGCTTGCTCCTTTAGGGCGTGTTTGTAAGGTAAGATCTAGTCTTCCTCCTTTTAGGTGAGTTGGCTCTCCACTGTTTAATAGGCACACCTCTGGGAATTCACATGATAACTGGTGTAAATGTCTTCCAGTTGTGTTTGTTTGTTGTGTAGAGTTCAGGTCTTGGTGATGTGCATTGAAGTCTCCACCAATTAGTGTGTTTTCCTGTGTCGCTGCACTGGAGAGTGCTTCCCCTTCGAAATGTGTTGTCCCGAGCCCTGTATATGTTGTGTACCGTCAGTGTTGTGTTCGCAAGTGTGAGTTTTACGCTGAGTGATTCTACATCATCTCCGCAAGGGATGTTGTCTACCTTCTTTGAGGGGATTGTGTTTTTAACTAGGGTGATTAGTCCTCATTTAGTGTCTGTGTATGGTGTTTTGTACACTGTACCCTTTAAATGAAAATTTGGCGTTTTCCCTTACCAGTGTTTCTTGTAACATTATGATGTCGTAGTTATTTGTTTATGTGTGTGCTTGCAGGGATGCGTATTTATTGTTTGCACTTAGTATGTTCCACTGGAGGATTTTTATAGTGTCTGTGTCTCTGCAGTCATTTGTGTTGTTGTTGTTTCCTAGTTCGTCATTTGCACTTGATGTGCCTTGACTACCAACTCTGAGGTTGGCCATGGCACTGGAGATGTACCTGGTACTATTACTTGGAATGAAACTGACACCGGGTGTATTTGTAGTGCCATTTGCACTGTTGTTGTTTATTAGTGTAGGCATGGGGATGCAAAGAGTCCTCTGGACGTCTTATGGACTTGTCAACGACTTCTTTGGCTATTTCCTCTGAGAAGTTTGATCCTGTTAGTTCTGCAAACTTGAATAGCATTTGCACCAGTAGATTGAAGAAGGCAAGATAGTGGACCTTATAATATACTACAAAAACCGTAAAACAAAAGACCTTATCATGAAAAATAACCCCTCACCGCCATCAGGAGACCCCTCAAGCAGAGAACGTAGTATACCAATACATATGCCCCGCCCGAGGATGTCCTGAAGTACATTGGAATGACTACCATGCGTCTTGCGAAGAGAATCTCCTTTCATGCCCAAGAAGGGGCTATCAAAAACCACGCCCTCACCGCCCACCGAGACACAATCTCCCGCGACTGTATCATCCGTAACACCAGGATAATAGGGAGAGCACCCGACCCTCGACGTCTGCGCCTCCTGGAGGGCGTACTCATCCAGGAACAAAAGCCCTCCATGAACACGACACAGGAGGCCTTTTTGCTCCCGACCTGCACCCGAAGAAACACTCCAATAACGGCAAAACATCACATATCGCCGCCCGAAAACGCCCCAATCCAAGACGACATTAATACGATGGATAATACCAGCAGTGACATTAATACGATGCATAATACCAGCAGTGACGTCACGCGGCCTTTACCCAATCAAAACGAAGCCCGGCGTGATGATATGCAGCTGAGAAGAATCGGCGCCCTGCTGATCATGCGATCGGGAGCCTGGCTGAGCTGCGGGCAGCAGCCAGGCAGCAATGAAAAAGAAGCTCCCCACCCACGAGCCAATGAAAAGGCAGCGGCACGACGCCCCCGCTGCGCCACCGCAATATAAAGAAGCTGGACTCACCTTCTCACTTCAGTCCTTCACACACCTCCGCCCAAGAGGATGTCTGAGGTTTATTCAGACGAAACGTCCGGAAAAGGAATAGAAAGAATAGAAAAGAAATAGAATTTAACATCAATTCTATCTGTAATAATCTCTACGGATATACCCGTAAATTTGACTACCCCGACTGAAAATTTTACCAATAAAATCCAATCGTTCTACCTAATTGAGATATGTCAACCTTCGTGCGTTGCTCACCAGTTTAAGCAACAATGAGAAAGCAATAATTAGAAAAATAGAGAAGAACTGTATAAAATTAATGCAGCTGAGGCAGCAATTACTTTTAATAAAACATGTTTAAAAGAGGGTTTACTTCCAGCATATTATTATTATTATTATTATTATTATTAATATATATTATTATTATTATTATTATTATTATTATTATTATTATTATTATTATTATTATTAACTTGCGACCTGTGATAAATAACAGAGAATAGGTAATCAAAACAAAGCGAGTAATATTCTAAAGCTGTCCCAAAAATTTATGATTTCCAGATTCCCGAGATAAGTTGAAATGGGAGATGAATCTTGGAGGTTCTCGCAAACGGTCACATTTTCGTGTCCTTTTTTCTTCATCACAATTAGTTGATCGAAATTCCAAAACGTCTCGGAGAAAATAATGGAGTAAAATGTGGCGGAGTCATTGCGAGTCCTCATATGAGATGTTTTGTGTCGTAGTTCTATTGTGAAGGGAAAAAAAAGCTGTTGAAACGAACCACGAATCCATTGAGATGTTGAAACAATGCAATGAAAAGGCTATGTAGTTTTTTTTTTTTTTTTTTTTTTTTTTTTTTTCTCTGTTTCTGCATACCTGGATTTTGTTTGCCCCAAGAAACTAAGAAAAATCCCCAAATGCAGCAGACAAGCAAGTGGATATCATAATGAGAAAGCGTGCTCTTTCCAGACCATCTTTCCAGACCACATTGGCAAGATTTACTGACTTCCTGATTCAGCTTCAATGGTGTTTGGAGGAAGCTAAGGACAAACCATAAAGAAAGGGTGAAAGGGTCTTCACATAAATACAATTCCTACACTCGTTAAGATGTAAATATAAAATATCGTTTGTAATGTTGATAATGCTTCTATGTGTGTCTCTTTGACCCTTATTAAGTGTTAGAAATGTGAAATCCTCATAATACATACTATTTGCACCAACTCACAAAGAGGGATAAATAATTATAAGGAAATATTAGTAAGATTTCCAAAAATGAAAGCTTTATTCAGACTTCTTATATATTTTTCTTATTTATTGTTGTTAAACGATGCCAAGTATTTTACGAAGAATAACATTCCTAACAGCTTATCGCAGAGAACGTTCGAGTAGGAATAAAGTCGAACTGGAAAAGAATTGGATGGCCATTTTCCCATTCCAATCATTGCTGTCATTGGCAATAAAAAGAGAGACTGATTTGGCAATGACTCCAAAGCCCATTGAAGAAGAAATAAATCCTTATCTCAGAGACAAAAGGAACTTCCGCACAAACATGAGATTTGGAAGATTTATCACTTTCTGCCAATCATAAACACGCAATCATACAAGGAATGAAAAGAAATTCGAGTGAATAGGAATAACGAGAGAAATAGGGAAACACGATGGCCATGAATACGACTCGTAAACGAATGCGTTTATTATCATATAACTGTGTCAGATTCTCATCCTCATCCGCATTTAACAAATTTGTTAATAAAGACGCGACATTGTATCCACACTGATTAAAAAAAAATAAAAAATAAAGAAAGAATAACCTTCCGTTGCTATAGTAGATTCACATCAACCGTGCATCTGGTGTCTAGGCCAGTCCCTTACGGCGCTCGTGATTGGCTGTTGATAAGCCAATCACAGGGCTGGAAACTCTCAGTTTCTCGAGAGAGTTCTAATAGGCGGAATGTACGTTCCACCTCTCCTGAGGGATACGTCTTTCAAAAGCATCCCTCTAGGGAGGTGGAATATACATCCTGCGTATATGAACTCTCGAGAGACTGGCTTATCAACAGCCAATCAGGAGCATCATAAAGAACTGGCCTAGACATCAGATGCACGGTTGATGTGAACCTACTCTAGTACCCTCTATGTCACGCCTTCTTGCACCCTGGCCCCAAATAGAGCTAACAGAACCATCTGTTTTCTATAGGAACTGAACTGCACTCGTTGAAATACGTTTTCAGTATCATTGTCTCTAAGAAATGGCCTTCCATGTTTCCCGAGTATGTTGCGTATGAGTTGGGCATCCTTGTCTAAACTAAATTGAAAGTCTGGTACGGTGTCATGTTTTGATATATGAACACGGCCATTGTTACAGCTTATGATGTTCCTCTTTCTTTGCCTTGAGCAACAGATGTTTCCCGAATGAGAGAGAGAGAGAGAGAGAGAGAGAGAGAGAGAGAGAGAGAGAGAGAGAGAGAGAGGTGGGGGAGAGTGGGTGGGTGGTGTTGTAGGGATGCCAGGGGCAAAGCAAAAGGAGCTGGTGGGATCAAAATGTATTTTGGGAAATCTGGTGAAAATGTAAATGACCTGTGCTGGCCTTGCGTGATTACTAGGAGTTTTTTTACAATTTTTTTTTTTTATACAGTATCTTACGAGTAAGTTTAAGATTGAAATGGTTTCTTTTCTCTGCCAAAAAGATTTTCTTCGTTTCATTACATTCATAAATGTGCAGCGAGTTTGCACATGTAAAAATAAAAGTTAGATTGCAAAATGTCTATGCAGTCTATAGAAAACGACTAATTCATATCGTGGTTCTCTTTTTTATAAAACTTATACAATCATTCCACAAGGCTACCATATTTCCGTAGATGACGTCCCTATGCACAGCTGGGCTTGTACTTATAGTTATTTCTTTTTCATCTCTTTTTATCTTGAATTTGTTGGGGTATAGAAAAAACTGAAATTGACTCTGGCCTACGAACAGAAATGGCAATGGAATGGAGGGGAATGGGGCTCAGAACTGCTTTCTGAATGAAGGATTTGGATTCGGATCATTTCTAAGACGTTGGATTTCTAAGAGAGAGAGAGAGAGAGAGAGAGAGAGAGAGAGAGAGAGAGAGAGAGAGAAACTCCATGAATCTTTTATGGCAAAGACTGAGATGGGGCTGTGTAAAAAAACTGTTCTGCTAGAAAAATGTGACAATGGACTTGCTATTCTAGTATATACATATGAATATATATTCCAAATACAGTACTTCTTCGGTTATGCTGACCAGATTTGGAAGTTTATGAAATGGCCTCTGTAAGATCGCTAAAAACGAGCTACAATTAATCCTCAAAACTTCATGGGCTGTTCAACGACGTCAATTAATTTAACATGTGGGGTACAGAGCAACCGTAACAAGTTGATAAAACCCAACCAACGACAACATTATTAATTAGGTGATAAGGAAATTTGGAAAAACTGACAAAAATGAATGTTGCAGATTATATTGTTTCTAATTTTCATGATTCAAGAATAATACAAAGTACATAGTAGTTCGTGATCGCTTCACAGCAACAAATTGGACCACTTGAACATTAAACTAAAGGGTACTTTTGAGATTTTTTTTTCTGGTTACAAAAATGTCTAAAGTTTAATGATTTGACTAAATGAAATATGCTGTACGTAGACTCCTACAGCTTCAAAACACTCAAATACTGTTAGGGGGTGGGATAAAGATGTCAGTACACCCCATGCGATTCACCGTAGGCATTACTTAAGGTTCTCTGCAACGTCCCTTCGTCCCCTAGCTGCAACCACTTTCATTCCTTTTGCTGTACCTCCGTTCGTATTCTTTCTTATATATTTCTTTCCACTCTCTCCTATAGATTGTTTCATAGCGCAACTGCTTAGAGGTTTTCCTCCTGTTACACCTTTCTATGCTTCATCTCCCTTTCAGCGCTGAATGACCTCATATGTCCCAGTACTTGGCCTTTGGCCTGAATTCTATTGTCCATTACTGTTAGTGAATTACAGATTTTAGGCTCCGTAATGTTATTTACTATTTTCTTTGCTATTTGTAATAATATATTTTTTTATCGGGCATCTCTTGCAATACACCAGAGTGACTGAAGTATGAGCATTGAAATTCAAACCATCTTAGCATTCTGGACTTAATCGAATTTAGGTTTATAGAAAAACGTTATAAAGTGTCCTAAATTCAGGTAAGATCGTGAAGCGATAGCAAATGATTGCCACATTTCGGATAAGATCCATTAGACATTTTGACTGAGTTGCTCAAACCTATGAATTCGATATGGAGTGCGCACACAAAGAAAGCTTGGTTGTAAAAACAGGTTATGATTATGTTGAGAAATTCTAAAATATTTCAATGCCGCCCCCCACCCCTACCCCCCGTCTCTCTCTCTCTGCACTGTTGACTATTACAACATCGGCACCTCAGTGGCGTGGTCGGTATGGTCTTGGCCTGCCACCTCGGTGGCCGCGAGTTCGACTCTCGGGCATTCCATTGAGGATGAGATATGCGTATTTCTGGTGATTGAAGTTCACTTTCGACGTGGTTCAAAAGTCACGTAAAGCCGTTGGTCCCTTTGTGAATAACCATTGGTTCCATGCAACGTAAAAGCACCATACAAACAAACAAACAAACTAACTTGACTATTACTAATATCGGTAATAGTTCAGCACATGGGACTACAGCGATAGCAATATTCCTTACATTTCATTTAGGAATCATAATGATGCTTGGAATAAAACGTGATTCACGAAAAGTTAGAAGATTCAACGTATACTGCATGAACAAAATTTCCAAGTTCGCAAGAAAAGAAGCACCATGAAATTCATAAGACGCGAGTTAAAAAAAAAAAAAAAAAAAACAAAAAAAAACAAAAAAAAAACACACACACACACACGACTCATCTCCCAAACTTCCCGTAGGCCTTTCTTGGGAAATTCAATTATAACTTGGAAAGGGTGACTTGCAGGTCAAAGAGGAGCAGCCTCTTCAAGTTTCTTAGACTCCGAAAAAGTCTTGGCAAAGTGGTTCCCATGAGTGTTGCACTAACTGAAGACCCATGCATCTGTGAGGTTCGCGGTCACTAGCATGACCCAGTACAGCTCATATCAAACTGCTAACGTTTATTGCCAATCTCTGAGTGTTGATCTTCGAGATTCGTGGTCACCCACCCACGCACTGACTCGACATATTGTTCTATGACGTCAGTGAACGAGACATGTTATTGACACATTATTAATAATTATTAGGAAGAGAAGATTCATGATACAATTAAGACAGGCTTCCCTTTGTTGTCGTCTCTGCTTTTTAATTAATTGTTTGATGGTTCATCTAGAAGAGGCAGTTGCACTGTATTATTATTATTATTATTATTATTATTATTATTATTAAATCAAATATTGTTCAACACCACAGAAAAACCAAGTATATATTGACATAATAACTTCCCCGTAAAAAAATACCAGACGGGAGAGCGAGAAATAAAAGAAAAAAAAAGAGAAAAAAAAGAGGTTACGGACAACGGAGCTTTAGTTTTAATGATAATTTTGTGTGTAGGGGAATTGGAAAGGAATGGTGTCTTTTTGACAATTGCTTCCCTTTGGGGGGAGGGGCGGACTTCCTATTCCATTGGAACGTCCATCTTCGTCTTGGGTTAGGTTTTTTCTTTTTCATTTTTCATAGAACTTCGCCTCTCTTACATGTGACGCCTATGAATAGAAAAGCCATTCACTTCTTATGAGGAATATTATTTTTATATTATACATATGCATATATATATATATATTATATATATATATATATATATATATATATATATATATATATATATATGTATATATATCATATATATATATATATATATATATATATATATATATATATATATATATATATACACTATTTAACAGTTATAATAGAGGTTAGGACAAAGCCTAACATATTGAATAATATACATACATACATACATACATGCATAAATGTTTGTTTTTATGGGTTTATGGTTGTACGTGTGTGTTCGTGTAAACCGTATCTGAAATTCTGGTAAATAATACATACTATGTTTGGCTTTTCTAAAGATATAGCGTAGAGCCATTACCACCTAGGATTTTGATTATTCCTTCGTCTCAAATATCAAATCTCTTATCTTTCTTTGTCGGTTGTTCTTTGATATCAGAGTTTGAGAGACAACACTATAATCACCCAAATCCCTGGACAGTGCCCCAGTCCCTCTAATTCATGCAGAGGTGAATTTCATACTATAGTTTTTCGGTTTCATTATTCGTGCGCGCAACAAATGAATTTGCAAAGGAGGGAGGTCTGCATGGACATTAAATAGGAATTTTAATCCAAAGTTACTGAAGCCGTATTTCAGCGGTGTAAAATTAACGTCATTTGTTCTAAAACTGTGACTCATTTTTAACTGCAGTCCACAGATACTCCCCAAGCGTAAATTATAAGCTTTTATTAACATACCTGACGGGGGCAAAATATTTTACTATTATTTTTGAAATATTACTAAGATATTCCGCTTTTTCTTGAAACCCAATGATCATTCCATAGCGTCACGATAAAGCTATCGTAGGCATTCCTGTAATGAAGAAAATTGAAGGAATCCAGCCGTGGGAACGGATTTGGAACCCTGATCTGATATTCATGTCCTAGATGCAAGATGCCTTAGCTTTCTTCTTCTGATAAAAGCTAAGAAAACCCGTCGGTGTTTTCGATTGCTAAAAGTTCAGAAGTTCAGGAAATTAATGTTTTTTTTAGATGGGTGTTTGGTCCGTACTCAAACATGAAAACCAACCAAGACCTTCTGTTAATTGCAGAGCTATTATATTCTCTCTCTCTCTCTCTCTCTCTCTCTCAAACAACTCATTACTATTCGAGAGTTAACAGAAGCATCTTGCAACTTTAAAATGACATAATCTTTTATGATAAACATCATTAAGAATATTATTATGGAGAAATATAATTTCCATATTTTCAAATCCCTAAATTACTAAACACCGTAAAATATAAACATGGGCTCCAAGGTCATAACTCTGAGCTGAGCATATTAGAGGGTGATCTTGTTAGAAACCTATGAATGTTTGACCTTACGGATGACTGACTTGGCTATAGTTCAGACAATTTTTCTCGTATCTCGTTACCTTTCCGGGCGTTTACTGGTGCTGGCAGTTCTTGAAGGATCCGAGGTAACTGGGACTACCTCAACATGCGAGGAAAAGTTCACTTACACTACTTAATTTACTGTTTTCATTTTAAGTTCATTGTGAGGCCTCTTCATGCTCAATATATATTTTTGTCTCAAGTGTCGTAAAAGAATCATTAATGTGATTACTGAATGAAAATCCTGACACAATCACCGGCTCATTCTCTCTACTTATACTCGTAATCATGGTTTCTTTATATTTATAAAGTATGAAAGTCCATTAACCTAAAAAACTAAATAATTGGTAAATGCCACCGCTCAACACACGCATGCCTCAGTGGCGTGGTCGGTATGGTGTTGGCGTGCCACCCCGGTGGTCGCTAGTTCGATTCTCGGGCATTCCATTAAGGAGTGAGAGATGTGTATTCCTGGTGGCAGAAGTTCACTCTCGACGTGGTTCGGAAGTCACGTAAAGCCGTTGGTCCCGTTGCTGAATAACCACTGGTTCCATGCAACGTAAAAACAACAAACAAACAAATCGTAAATGTCTTGGAAAATATCAAGTCTGAAATAACGTTATGTTTGGATTATCATTTGCTGTATTTAGAGACGTTCCCGAAAGAGAGAGACAATGGGAGATGTGTAAGACAACTCCAAGGGTCAAGCAGACATTCCTGAGGACACGATTAAAGAGGATTCATTTCTTTCTTGCGGTCACGACCTGTGTTTTTTTCTTTCCTTTGTATTAATTCATTCCTCAGGTCAGGAATAGGTTCTCTCTCTGTGCTGTTTTTTTTCAGCATTTTAATGCAGACAAATTTGTCCTTTTATTTCATATTAAGAGGTACAATTTTATAGTTAACTGTAATATAAACAATATAATTTACCCTTTTAGATATCAATAGTTCTTAACATACCAAAATGTTTATAAAAAGAATATGAAGAGTCCCACTTCAGTAAATGTGTAGGTAACAGAGAATACTGGTAGTCAGGTATTCCTACTACATTTTAGGTAACAGACTAATGGCACAGTGGTATTCATACATTTCACATGGTTATCAAACTGTATGTATTCGTGTCCCTGAGGATTTATAAGCACATGTTTATTGGCTTGAAAGATCATGTTATTCGTTTCTATATATACATATATATATATATATATATATATATATATATATATATATATATATATATATATATATATATATATAAACTTGATCACGAAGTATATAAAACGTGAAGCCATGTATGAATAAAGGTTTTTGCCACGAAGGAAAAAATGAAAAGCGAGATACCCAAGCACTTTCAGTCTAGTTCGACCCTTTACTCAGGCACAACTGATCTTACAGAGGAAAATCATAGTTAAGGTAGGCTTAATATCCAAACTAACACACAGATTAGCATAGCAAAGGTCGATTTCACTCTACAGAAACGAGGAAACGCCTGAGCGCAGCCACACCTTGGAGGATACACACGCGGTCAACAGGTGATTCATCCAGAAAACAATACATTTTGAAAAAAAAAAAAAAAAGAGGCATATACAACTTATTATCATGAAATTTACAAAAATGTTCCCCCAAAAAATTATTAATGAAAAGACGAAAAAAATATATATATAAATATATCGAGCATGAGAGAGAGGGAGAGAGAATATCATCACTTAACCTGCTTTTCAAAGGATATGATATTTTCATTTATTTACCGTATTACAGATGTTGACTGCAATTTCGGTATAAAATTTCCCTTTGTTCATATGTCGCTTGTTAAGCTGTAATGAACAGCAATTATACCTTCATCATTTTCTTTTTTCAGAATCGCATTTTTTTAAGAAATGTATTGTTCTGACGATAATTCATCAGTGACCATTTTCAACTGCATTTTTTATCTCATGAAACTTTTTAAAGAACTAGCTATCAATTACGCTAATGAAAATTCTCATTTTTCTCCCAAGACGCAGATCAATTAACCTGATCTGATGGATGGAGATCTTTGATGTCTCGACTTCGGAGATGTTTTTGGAAACCCTGAAGTCGGTAGGAGAAATGTCGCTCTTAAAACTCGTATTATTATTATTATTATTATTATTATTATTATTATTATTATTATTATTATTATTTTATTATTATTATTATTTTATTATTATTTAAAATTCGCATATTTGTAAATGGAGTAAGTAAAAAATGGATAAACTTGCCTAAGAGGACAGAGAGAGAGAGAGAGAGAGAGAGAGAGAGAGAGAGAGAGAGAGAGAGAGAGAGAGAGAGAGAGAATGTGTTCTCTCGCGTTTTGAGATTATGAAATTTGTGTATCTTTTGTTCTCTCAGTGAAGCTGGTTATATTTAGAATAAGCATAATATAAAAGTGTCAATAGAATTGTATTATGTCTAGTGGAAGATCCGGTAAAGGAAAAGATCAAGACTGGGCAAGACGAGAATGAAATTGAATGACATCAATGATGATAATTAAAAAAAAACTGAAGTGGCATGTGAATACTGAGTGAGTATAAGGAAATGAAGACAATAATAAAGTTTTGATGATTGAAATTTCAACAATTCTCATCAGCTTGTTTTTATCGTCCTAATTAAATCAGCGCCATCTCGTAACTCAATCATATCACATGCCATTAACCAACATCTTTTTCATCTATAAATCATTGTACAGATACCGTGCCATAACGAAGCCTTTTATTAGATCAGTTTTAAGGAAATAAGTCTATCCCTGGTGACATTTTTCTTCAAAAGCTTTTGTGAAATCTTTTAATTCCTTTTACTTACACTACACGATAAACAAAGGGGGGAGGGGGAGATAGGCATAGAAGTTTGATTGAAAATTAGATAATACATGTAGAAATAGTTTTGGTGGTAGTAGTAGTAATAGCAGTAGTAGTAGTAGGAGGAGGTGGGTAGTAGTAGTAGTAGTAGTAGTAGCAGTAGTAGTAGTAGTAGTAGGAGGAGGAGGAGGAGGAGGAGGAGGAGGAGGTGGTGGTGGTGGTGGTTCGGGACAGATAACCGTAAAGGAAGACCGTAAGAAACGAAACAGGCAGATCAGGTAACAGAATAGATATGTAAGAGCAGTATTGTAGAACTAGATGAGAGAGAGAGAGAGAGAGAGAGAGAGAGAGAGAGAGAGAGAGAGAGAGAGAGAGAGAGAGAGGTTGTAGTTATAAACTCACAATTCGGCAATTTATTTAAACTTGGAGACGAGAATCATGAACATGCTCTTGTTAACAACCTGGTCGTCTCCCAACTTAGACTTTTATCGAAGAGAAAATCATTCCAAGCATTGTTACCGTACAAAGATTTAGCATTGTTAGGAAGACGTAGCTAAAATGTATTTAGGAGAAACCATTACTAAATAGGATATAGCACAATACGCGGTTTGGGCGAAAAATATTCCGTTTATGAAACTTTCAAAAGACTGAATGAATCTGATATTTTTCCAGATATTGACAAATACCCATTTGAACAGTTTTCTTTTACAGAAAACTAAAAACTGCATCTGGAGATGAAGGGATCACCTTTTATTGCATCATTATTGAAAATGATGCACCATCCTCTTTATCAAGAGAGTTATGTTAGTAGCAAAAATAAAAATAACCAGGTAGTCCGTGTACAACTATCATTGTAGCAGAGCAGAAAGTGAAGTACCACCGAGATTTCAACTTAATAGCTGTTTTCTAGTACAATAGACTCAAACCGTGCAGTCTCTGAGAAAAAAAAATCCTCACATGCATATTGTATATCAGAAGGATATCTTGGTGTACAAAATATAAATGTAGCAAAATAAAATCAATGTGCAATACGACGATTGTCTCGTTTTTGTGGCACTTGCTTTCTGGCACTTTTTAGGCAGTAGTTCTTATGTTCATTCATTATAGTGAATAGTAATATACGCAGTGGAATCTATCTACTTTATCACATATAGATATGGATAGGAGAATTTTAAATATTCAATACTAAAAAAAATCGCCAGACATTGATTTAAGGGGACCGTCCGCTATGATGTCTATTTTTTTTATTTTAGTTACGCCAAAAGTACCATAATTTTCATAGATGTTTTAGATATATATAATACCTTCAATCATATAAAAATTTCAAAGTCATTTTGATCAAAAACTTTTCGTTTTATTAGCAAAAAATCAGGATTTAAAAAAATAAATTGGTAGAGTTTTCTCCGCTAATATGATATCAGTTGTATTGAAAATCATACCATAAAAACTTCTTTATATACGGAACAATTCTGTTTGACAGAATTTTTATTTTTTTAATTTTTTTATTTTTTTTTTTTTTTTAGTCTACTCAAAAAATTCTAAAAAAAAGAAAAAAAGATATCAAAATTCTGTCACACAAATTATGGGATTTTTATTCCTCTTTCCAATGATATCTTTCTCTCTAAAATTGGATAATAAATAACCGAGTAATGGTTACCGACATGCGCATAAGTATGTTTTTGAGTTATGAGCTCCCAAAGATTTGCTATGTAAATTTTCGCTTTTTTCTTATAAAAGTCAAAACAACATTATTATAATTACTTTATTTGTACTTTAATTGTTGATTTCTACATCAAGGATCGTGGTCCTACCCCTAAAAGTGGTGGTAATACCCTCAGCGTGACACCAGATAATGATGTTGACGGCGAGACATGAGACAATGAGGGCAGCTGAAAACAATTAATTTTCGTGTTTTTCTTTCAGCACACTCCTGGCCTTCGCTAATTTTGCTGAAAAAAAAACCATAGTTGCTGAGTAGCCTTCTTGATCTTAGGAAACTTCGGCATTGCTATAAGTTCACTAAGAAGTTATAAAAACAACGTAAATAGCTAGTAACCAAACGCAAGTGCCTACGTGCATGTAAATGCTTTCACGTCTGTGGCGTAACTGAGTCATTCTCCGGTCCGGAGTCCGAGTCTCGCCTATAAAATAACCGCTCTGAGCAGCTCGCTTCTCACACAGTGTCACAGTACCTTTCATTGCTACCAGATGTATGAGAATTTCGAAGAAAATCTTAAAAAATCGCTGTATATATATGCAAAAATAAACACGCAAAAACGATTCTGTCAAACTCAAGTCATACAGACGACGCAGTTACGATGACGTCATCATTTAAAAACCACTATATCTTCATTATTTGTGAAAATAATTAGCTGAAACTTCTGGAAAGCATGCACGGCATGTTTCTGCATAGATACAAGTAATAACTCTATTTTTTATTTTTTCAAGTTGACATGTCATCCGCCATAGCGGACGGTCCCCTTAAAGTTTCACGTTTCAAGTTTATCCTTCAAATGTTTGAGAAATTAGTCTACCCATTGCCAGTAAAATAGAATGTTTATGAGATATTCCATTACTGAACCATGGGAGTTACTTAGATACAGTCATATAAACAAAACATCATGAAGCCATGAAAAATTTTACGAATGAAGTATATTTTGCTGCCGTTCCATTTTCCTGACGAAACTCATATCACACTGTTTTGTAAATGTAAGAGAATTCTAGATCCATAGTAAAGCGAACAAGGAAAACATATAACAGGAAGTCGTATTAAATTTTCTTTTGTTACTTATACTATTCTTTGGTTGGGTGTGTGTGCTTTTTTTCTGAATTTCGTCGAGGTTAACCACTTACCGCCAGATGTCAGCAGATGTCAGACTTGTTTGTTTTATGATCACGTTCACTAGAAAGTAAACTATTCCTATAGAGTCTTTGTTAATCTCTTTCGCGCTTAAAAAGACTCGGTTGTGTATCTTTGATTGGTTGAAATTCGTTTCAGAAAGTTCTTTTGTCCAATGAGTGCTAGACTGCCAGTGTTGTGTAGTATAAAATCAACAGATATGACGCCTGCCTGCAGGTATCGTTGTTATATATAAGGCATAATTATTTTGGGGGGAAATTTGGTTGTAGGATGAAAATTTGTGTCGTTATGGTAAATTCAGCATCTTGTTAGATGATGCATTTGCAACTGCTGTAAAACCTATATTACAACTGGTTGTCGTCATGGAATGTTGTGTGTAATCTGCAACTTTTACGTATAGTTTACGAGCTAGATATTATAATGTTTCGTGTACCGTAAAATATATACAGAAAACTTTAGACTACCTGCAAACTGAAAAATGTTACGTCGTAAGGTTCTTATTCGGTTTAAAGTATGCAGTTACTGTGTACTTTTACAACTTGGCTCCAATATACTTGCGGCTATCGAGTATGCGAGTGATTTTACTCCGTTCACTCTTTTGATCACAATTCCATTGGAGACTTAAGGTTTCATGGTCGTTTAAACGCAACGATCATGGTAAAAGTTAATTTTCCTCGTTCGCTGCTATAGCGGGTTCACTTAAAGTAGTCTTGGACAAGCACTATGCTAACGAGACGTTTGTTTGGCGGCCGCTGATTGGCTTCTACCTGGAGGTAGGCAGCTCCCAGCCAATCAGCGGCCACCAAACAAACGTCTACCTTAAGTGAACCAGCTATAATATCCCTTCTGTAAGTTCTCAATACATCGGCCAGTCCAGTAGTATTTGATAGGAATATTGCATTAGTTTTCAAAACTAGTTAGTAAAAGTATATTTAGGTAAAAAAAATCCCTAAATTTAGTTTTCGAAAATCCATAAACCGAAATATTCATGCCATAGTTTTTTTGCTTATAAGTTAAATGCGTTATAGTACTGTAATTGTACTGGACCATTACATTGTTGTTTAATTTAGGGAGCCATACTCTGGTTTTTCCTTATTAATACTCTGTAATCCATTGACTTCAATGTGGATTGTACCCCAAAAATCCTAAAAGTAGTCAAATTTTAGTTCATGATGATTTTACAACAAATACAGTAAAATTCTTCCAAGTTTCTTAACTAATGTATCCTTTAAAATTAGTGGATAATCATAACAAAAACTTGTTAAATCTGTTGTTGTAAAGGTTGTGTGAAGACCTATTATAACTTGAGCGTTAGACCAAAGTTGTCCAATACAGCAGTACTGAAGAAGTTAATTGTATAAAACGGTATTTCTACAGAAGCAATCCGCGGTGGCCTAGACTATGGCAATTGACGTTTTCCTATGTTATTTTGCCCACTGAACAAGAATTTAAAGTTATATTTATTCGGACGACTGTAATTAACCCCCAAGGGCCAGTACTAAACACGGCGACTCGACCGCTGACCGAAATCGGCGGAAGAACACCAAAACCAATATGGCGGCGATACCAAAACAACACAAACAAAGTAGGGAGCGACTACATATCCGTGACGATCTATTTGTGTGCTGTCAGCAAGGCCGTGGCGGAACGGCGCTTCGAGCCTTATCCGCATATTTAAACATTCTTGGCAAGCACGGCATGTACTGGCAAGAAGTAATGTTGCGCTGCGCGCGCTAGCCACAGGGGTTACAGTAAGGCTACTTACCGTGGCGGATCACACCTAAAGGCGTTCCTGTTGTAGTTGATCCGACAAATAGCTCCACAACACTCGCAGTTTTTTTGCTTTAGAATTAAATTATGTCTTTGAGCATATTCAATCACAACGTCTTACCACCACTAGACAAATAATGATAAAATTCACCGTAATTCACATTGCACTGCAAACAATCGGTAGGAAATCGAAGGTCTCTGTCAAAATTAATGCCAGAAGGGCCAGCCACTGCCTCTGCCATCAAGTATTCAGTCAAACAAGGATACCAGTGGACACTGGACGGGTAACTTTATTACTCCGCTGAAATGCTTGTGAAACTTAGTTTTCTACTAAAGTCGTTCGTAATTGCTTATGAAATCCATGACGTCATAACGATGTCACACCTCTCAGCCAATAATGAGTAACTGGAACTGCTTTTGTTTGCGCAAGAAAGTAAGTTAGAGGGCTCATTAAAAGTAAACATTATCGTAGAGGAAACACCTCTCCCGACTTAGGAAAAATTTGAGGTAAAAACTTATCAAGCTCATTTAATTCCACCCCATTCAATCTCTCATATAATGACTATACTTTTTATATTGCTTTTCACATGCTCTTTCCATGTAGGTGATTATTTATTTTAATATCCAGTGCGGAGTGCTTCTGAAGTATTACTTTTAGTACTGGCCCTTGGGGGTTAATTACAGCCGTCCGAATAAATATTACTTAAAATTTTTGTTCAGTAAATAAAACTGCATAGAAAAACCGCAACTGCTATAGTCTGGGCAGCCGCAGATAGGTACCCTAGATCTACTTATAAAACTGACAGCCTATAAAATTTGAATACAGAAATAAAAAAAAGTGTATAAAGTTATATACTTGCAGCTATAATGATGATTGTGATAGAATTGTTTTGGATAAAATACTTCCGACGGGCAATATAAAATTCAAATTTTCCCTCCAACTACATGAACTCGAACACTATTTCTTTTGGCTGTTAGAATCTATATTTCTTGTCAGGGTTCCCATGTCCCTATACCTAGGAAATAGTTTTGCTTTTGTAAAGGTCTTGGTACTCGGGATCCACTCCTGTCTCTATTTAGTCTTCCTCAAGGTTAGTTTAGGTCTTAGTAAATTTTGATTAGGGTAGTTTACAGTTTAGTTGGCCAGGCCATGCAACACCTTTTGCTCAGCCCATAATCCCTCCGCCAAGGTAAGTAGTTCGTGACCCGACCCTGCCCCGAGCCTGCCTTGACTCTGCCCCGACCCTGTCAGCGATAGGTTAGGTTAGGTTGGATCACCCAAAAACATATGCGCTTGCTTTAAGTTTTACCAAAATATCTTCCATCCAGCCGCCATCATTTCGTGCCATCTTGTTTGTATTCGTCCGCCAATTTTCTGGCCAATTCACGGGTTATAAGTTTCACTCATAAAGCAAATGGTTGAGGTTGCTTGGGGTGATTTTCATAGAACTGACGATGCCTTTCATTTCTAATACAAATGCTTGTTAAGGACTTGCGGGGAGCTTCTGAAATCCTACCTATTCCAAACCAGCAGAAGGTGGTAGTATAGATCCAGAGGCATCTCGACAGCATCTACATGGTGGATTGAATTGATCATTTTAAGGCTATTAGGCTTTTCTGAAGTTTACACTTCACACCCATAAGTTAATTTGGGAAACATAAACGCTTAGTAAAACCTCAGCATCTGAATACTGTCAGAACCTCATGAAGTGTGGGACAGAAATTTCAGCACATTTATTTGTAATTACTCTTACAGATGAGTAATAGTTTGCTTCTTAGAATTCATAATCCTGCAGCTTTGGTCATGGCGTGTTAATTGGTGTAAATTACAGCAAGAAATAGCTTTGTTGTTTGAGTTGTAATTACTGTTTTTAATAATAGTCTTTAGTCTTTTTAGCTTATTCTAAGATAACAGCTTAATATTTACGCATTATAACTCACAACTGAAAGGCCTCTTTCATTACAAAACGTAATAAAACGATCCCAAAAGTTTCATCAGGGTAAGGTTAAGACCTGAATCTATTCAAGTGGGTTGGTTAAATCTATTTTTTGCGCTTTCGTAACCTTAATAAAAAGGCTTTACCCATTTTTAATTGCAAGAAAGAGATGTATTCAATTTGCTCATGAGAGGAAATTAAATTTACGAAGTATAGCTGAATATCAGTAACTTAGAGGGTTTAATCTGTAATAGCAATTCTGTCGCATAGAAATTAATATTAAATTAATATTCTTCAGAAAATCGGCTTCGCGTTCAACTTTGTGTCGAATTAGAAAATGTTAGAAATCAGAAAGGATTGGTATTTGTGTCCGACTGTGGGGAATAGCCGTTCGGTCGTTAGCCTCACTCGAAGCTTTATCTATTTTTCTTAAATTAAAAGTAAATAACTTAATGCTACTCAGTATAGTAACTATTAGCGTTAATGATAAGTGAAATGAATAATAAAATTAAACATGAATTAAATTACTTAAACTAGTAATTGCCTAATAGGCCTTAAGTTCGCGCGTGCATAATATGTACCTGTCAAAGGTAAGAAGTAAATTACCTCGGAGGTTACCACAGCCACGGCGAACAGTTACAGTAAGAGTTTCCCATTAGCAAGGCCAGCATCTACATTGTAATAGGAAATTAACCCAGAACAAAACTGAACGTTCTAACTCCAAGACAACGACAATTTTGGAATACGTCAACGTCAACATTTGTGATAAGTGCTTTACATTATTATGTATCTTTGGCCATGTCTAGGGAAAAAGGTAATGTATGGCAATGTCACAAAGTTTTATTAGTGGATCTACTCTTTAATGTAAGTTGTTTTGGTTATTAAATAATTGTTTTGTTTATTAAATATAAGTAAGAATTGAAAATTAAATTAAAACAAATTCCAAATAATAATTCCAAAATTGTCATGTATTCCATATAATATTTCGGAGGTAAATATGTGTTTATCGTTCGGTGAAGTAAGTGATTTTTTAGAAACGGCTAACTGGCTAACTGTCGAATGGTAACCAATATGGAACTCGAGTGCGACGTAATTAGTAACATATATTATGTATTATAATCTATTTCATGTTCATATATAATGTACTCGGTAACCCGCAAGCATCGATAACTTTAGGTGGGGTGTTACCTTTTAAATATTTGCAGGCTATTGATACTAAATCTATTAAGTATAATTAGTTAATCATGTCTGATAAAGAGGAAGAGTTTGTTAACCCTATGAATATTATATCATCCTTGAGGAGGATGCGGGGAATACACAAACGGAAGGTAACTATTTACTTAAAGAAGCTAACGGAGCTTCATGGTGATAATAGATTAACTTCTTCCTTTTGTAAGACTCAAATAACTGAAATCGAAAAAGAGATCGAGCAGGTTAAACACTTTGATGAAAAAATTAATAATGTTTTGGAGACATGAAATAATGAACAGTAATGAACAATATTATAATGATTAGTTAGTCAGGCAGAATATAGCATTCAGGTTAGTATAGAGCTCGACCAATATGAGCAATACATAAGTGAGTTAAGTGGGGCTTCTAGCAACTTATCTGCCGATAAAGTTTTAGAAATGATGTCTAGAATGAAAATCTGATGGGAAACTCCCTCCTTTAGGATGTGGAATCTTTAGTGGAGAGGAGAAAGATAAATTTGCGTTTAATTCTTTCCTTAATCAATTTAATAATGCCATTGGGTCCAGAAAAAATCTGTCCGATTCTGCAAACAAATATATTTACATGGGTACCTTAGGGGCTATGCCTTGAAGGTAGTTAAGCATTTGACTATTTCTGACCGTAACTACCACTTGGCAATTGAAATGTTAAAAGAAGAATTCCTTGACGTAGATTATATTGTTGACGAGACTTTTAAGAACATTTTGAGTGCTGCACCAAGTGCTGAATATGATCTAGAATTCTCGTCGGTGAAAGTTTACCTCAACGAAATCAAATCCTATCTGCATGAATTGAAAGCACATAATATTGATTTATTGGAAGTGGGGTCCTCTGGGCATAAATTTGTGAGTCACATAGTATTTAATAAACTCCGCATACTAGTAAAGAGAGAGTTGGTTCACAAATTAAATACCAATTATCCTAATATATCTGATATTCTTTCTAATTATAATGAAATTATCAAAACTTTATCTAAAACTGTTTCCAATAGAAAAAAGACCCTCACTAAAACCTTTAGTAAACCTAGTCCTAGCAGTTCATTTAAACCTAAAGAAAATTAGGTAGGTGTAAGTACGATTTTCAAAAATTTTAAATTTGCAAATAAAGTAACTAAGTTAATTTGTAAATTGTGTGCAGCTGAAGGCCATACTTTGGGAAAATGTGTTAACTTTAATAATTATAATGATAAATTGGCCAGACTGAGGGAACTTTCACTATGCACTAGATGTGCTGGTTCAGGGCACGAAGACAATGAATGTTACGGGAAACAAAATAAGTTAAGGTTTGAATGTCTGTTGTGTAGAAAGAGGGAACACATAACTCCATTGTGCCCTTCTTTGAATAAAGCCGAACTAACTACTAAAACTAACGTAAGCGTATGTTTTGCTCAAAGACGTTTTGATGCGTCTCACACTTTACCCACTATGACTTTGTATTTAAGAAATGGCAAAAAGGCTAGGAAAGTCAGATGTTTGTTTGACACTGGCAGTCAGCGGTCATATATTTCCGAATCTGCAGCTAAAGATCTTTGTCAGGATGTAGAGGCGTTGTATGCTTTGGAATGTGATGTAAGCACATATATAGGGCAAGAAACTAAGGGCTTCAAGCAAATGTCCCACTGGAAATAAAAATATAAACAATAATTTAATATTCATACCTTTATTAGTTGACAAATCGCTCAATATAAACTTTGAAGTGCCCGGCATGAATCAAATAATAAATAAATTTAAAGAAAATAATATTGCTTTATTGGATGAGACTTTTTGTGACCACAGAAACCATGAAAGTATGAATAAATTTAAAGAAAATAATATTGCTTTATTGGATGAGACTTTTTGTGACCACAGAAACCATGAAAGTATGAAGGTTGACATGTTGTTAGGAATAGATATCATTCAGTTTTTAATTTTGGTAACTTGGACTAAAATGTTGGGTGGAGCTTGTTTAGTCGTAAATAATAGAGTAGCTCCTGTAGGTAATGTGTACAACTTTTTGGATGTGGCAGAAAGTAGAGCTGTTACGGACTCCATGATTAATAAGAAAACACTGAATGTTAAAACAAAAAGCGTGGTAAATTTAGTAATGGATCCTCTAAAATCTGATTTCAATCCATTAGAGCATATATTAGAAGACAGTGAGGTAGACAATGGACTCGAACACCTTTTTAGTCTTGAATCCTTGGGAATAAAAAAGTGAAAAAGAATTGGTCTCCTTTGATAAAGAACAAATTGACAGATTTAGAGAGGGGATCTCTTTTGATAATGGATTTTATCATGTAGAATTGCCTTAGTATACTGATAAAATTGACAGCGTCCCATATTAGAGAGAACAGTAGAGTATCTTGGTAAAAAGGGTCTCATTGACAAATACCAGGAAGTTTTTGATAAACAACTCGAGGATGGTATAATCGGGGAAATTAAAGTAAGTCCTTTTGACTATCATAAGTATATATGGATTCCCCATAGACCAGTTATAAAATTAGAAGAGCAAGTTACCACAAAAATCAGGCCAGTATTTAACTTTCTTTAAAAACTTACAGGGAATTGCCTTCACTTAATGAAGCAGCTTATCCTGGGATAGATTTAATGGGCTCAATACTGAAATTGCTCTTTTACTTTAGACCTAATAAATATGTAATGTTGAGCGACGTCAAACAAGCTTTTTTGATGATTAAATTAAAAAATGAAGTGGATAAAAATAGATTTTGTTTCTTTTGGAAACGGGGTAATAAATTAGTATCTTATCGCTACAAAACAATAGTTTTTGGTTACACTTCTTCACCTTCTATATTAAATTTTGTTATGAAACATCACGCAGAAAGTTATCCTGATGATAAGTGTAAAGAAATATTAACTAATAACTTTTATGTAGACAATCTTCTTGTAACTGGTAACAACATTGATGAAATGAAAAATTTGTATAAGCAAGCTAATGATAGGATGGAACAAGGGGGCTTTATTTTAAGGTCTTGGAATTCCAATTGTGTAGAGTTGAGAGAAGAAATGGCGTCGGATAATAGACTTGTTGAACATTCTTGCGAAGAGGATAAAGTATTGGGTTATAGATTCAACATAAATAATGATTCTTTTAGTCTTGCGCCTTGTAAAATAGACCCAGAAGCAGACATAAAAAAAAAGTATTGTCACAAACTTCTAAAATATTTGATCCTTTGAATATAGTCCTTCCTGTAACAATAAGAGGCAAAATTTTAATGAGAAAAATATGAAAAATTAGATTTGGTTGGTTGGATCAAAATTTACCTAAAGACATTTGTGGGGAAATGAAAATTATTAGTAGAAGATTTTGAAATGTTATCTGAACTTAAATTCCTAGAGAGTCCCTTAATGAACTAGACTCGTATGGTCTTCACACTTTTTGTGATAGCTCTGTGGAGGCCTATGGGTTTGTGGCCTATGCGGTTAATCAAAATGATACAAGTTCTTATTTGTTCTCCAAATCTAAATTGGCTCCACTGAATAAGAGAAATGAGCATAGTGTCCCCACTTTGGAACTAATGGGAGTAATTTATAGCTTTTAAATGTTTACCTTCCTTACTAGAAGGCCTACAATAATATAAATTTTCAATTCATTAATATTTGTTTGTG
This sequence comes from Macrobrachium nipponense, assembly GCF_015104395.2. NCBI lineage: Eukaryota > Metazoa > Arthropoda > Malacostraca > Decapoda > Palaemonidae > Macrobrachium > Macrobrachium nipponense. The sequence continues at coordinate 18,655,636 of NC_087207.1, read as the reverse complement.
TTGATGCTCAAGTGGTTTTAAATTGGCTATTGACCAGAGAAACTAAAATAAAAATCTAAATTTGTTAGAAATAGAGTACTTGAGGCAGATGGTCTTAAAGTTGAAATATCTAAGCTATTTAAACTACCTGTCTTATATCACTATGTAAATACAGAAGAAAATTCTGCTGACATGTTCACCAGAGGTTTATCCTATACTAAATATTTAAGTAAATCAACTTATTGGCTAGAAGGTCCAGAATGGTTGAGTAATGATTTTGACAAGTGGCCTCTTTACCCTTTATTGAGCATATTGCCTTACTATAAGCATCAATTAAGTACAGTATGCACTATGCAAATAAATAAAGTAAACGCTGGTATTCCCAATATAAATAAAATGTCAAATTATGAACAATTGTTAAGAATTACCAGTTACTTGTTCAAATTTTGTAGTAGATTAAAGGGTGGTGATCCTAAAAAGGAAGCCTTAGAGTATTGGGTGAAAATTGCACAGAAAGAATACTTTACAGTAGAATTAGATTTTTTACAAAGCAGTGCCAATATTACTAATAATATACCTCCTCTAGTGTCCAATTTAAATTAGTTTTTAGATTCAAAGGGTATAATTATGTCTAGGGGAAGAATATCTAAGTGTTTGTACTTACTTTGACTTTGATGTTCATAACCCAGTATTGCTTCCTAAAGAGCATAGGTTCACCTCATTGTTAATAAAGCATTGTCATTTGAAGGTACAGCATTTAGGAATAGGCACTACATTAAACTACCTTAGGTAACAGGATTTTGGATTCCCAAGGGTAGGTCAGCAGTAAGACTGAGCTGAGTAGTTGTAATATATGTAGGAATATAATGCCTTAGCTTACAGATACCCGAAGTTTACAGATATGCCTAAACACCACATGAATTTAGTCAAGCCTTTTCAGCATGTAGGTATTGATTTCACCGGACACCTTTGGGTTAGGGATGAGTTGAGAGGTAAAACCACAAAAATGTTCATATTAGTTTTCACTTGTCTTAACGTGCGCGCTGTGCATTTTGAATTGTTACCAGACATGTCCACTAAAAATTTTGTTCTCGCTTTCCAAAGATTTAGTAATATGTACACAATACCACAATACCTGTACAGTGACAACGCTAAGTCTTTTCTCAAGGGTGGAAGTATCCTTGAAAGGTCTACGGAGTTGCAGGAATTTCAATCTGAATTAAGTAAATGTAATATCAAACACATTAAAATTCCTTTATATTCAGCATGGGTTGGTTCTGCTTGGGAGAGATTGATTAGAGTATTAAAGAATTGTCTTTATAAAGTAATAGGAAGGTCTAAATTAACTTACTTTGAATTATTAACTACCCTTTCTAATATTCAATTAGCGATAAATTCCAGGCCTTTAACATATAGATCAAGCTCAGAAAATTTAGTTTATAACTCCAAATTCCTTTATCAAATTGTATGGTAATTCATCTCATTTTGAGAAAAGATGATAGTTGATGTTTGATTGGACGATTCTAGTCAACCTTCTTTAGAGAGAACTGTAGAAATACAGGAAGAAATTATTGAAAATTTTAAGAAATTGTGGTATGAAAATTATATCTTAAGCCTGTGGTATGAAAAATTATCTCTTAAGCCTGAGAGAACATAGCAGAAATTTGTACCAAAGTAAGTGGGGAAATAGAATTAAAGTTGGTGACATTGTCCTAATTAAAGCAATAAATAAGCCCAGACCATTTTGGATGATGGGTATGGTATTCGAATTAATATTAGGATTTGACAATAATATTAGGCCAGTGAAACTAAAGCAAGCTAATGGGGCTATAGAATATCATTCTATTTGTAATCTTTATCCTATGGAACTGTCAGTGACACATGCTATAAGAGAAAGGCAAACCAGAGACAATTCAATGAAAATTGAGGTAGAAACAGGCAGTATAAATAAACCTGAATCTATTCACATTGAACAAGGCAAAAGGTCTGTAAGACCCAAGAGAAAGGCTACCGAAAGATTTGAAAGAATGCTAAGGGAAAATTTAGATAATTTGTAAATACTGCTTTTCAGTACATTATATACTGTAATTACTAATAATCAAGTTTTTATTTTGACTAAAATGCTACACACTCGAAACTTTTTCAGTGTGAGGATATACTTTATTAAATGCTTTATTCTTTAACTTTAAACAAGGATTAAGGGCATTGCAAATAATTATTTTTAGAAAATAAATAAATAAAACTAAACACGTAAATAAAAAGTAAAATTAGGAGATAGCCTATAGTAAACTAAGCTAAGTTAAAATTGTTGTAAATATTTAAATAAAATGCTACACTTAAAATAAAGTGAAGACTAGAGTTAAAATGCTACACTTAAAATAAAGTGAAGACTAAAGTTAAAAGTTGAGGATGATACTAAAGTAACTTAGCCATACTTTTTATTTAGCGTTGTTGGAAATAATTGTTTAACACAGTAGCCAGATTTAAGGTGGCCTTAATAATTAATGTATGGTTAATGATGATATTCATTGCAATTCTATATTCGCAATCCTTTGTGGGGAGTGTTAGAAATCAGAAAGGATTGGTATTTGTGTCCGACTGTGGGGAATAGCTGTTCAGTCGTTAGCTTCACTCGAAGCTTTATCTATTTTTCTTAATAAATTAAAAGTAAATAACTTAATGCTACTTAGTATAGTAACTATTAGCGTTAATGATAAGTGAAATGAATGATAAAATTAAACTTATGAATTAAATTACTTTAATTAGTAATTGCCTAATAGGCCTTAAGTTCGCGCGTGCGTAATATGTACCTGAAAAAGAGCAAATGAGGCCACTGTCCCTTACCTAATATTTATCTCAGAAATAGCACTCTTATTTATGTTAACTCCCTTTGTATATTTTGACAGTCCACTTTCGTGGAACAAAATCTGAAGATTAATAATTAGTATAAAGAAGAATGCAATTGATTATTGATGCAAGTAACGATTTTCCTTATCATACCTAGTTCTATTTGTTCGCCAACAATGCAGCTTCCCATGCGATGTGGACGAGAAGCACTTCTCGTTAGTAAAGATGACCCTGCCCCCAAAGTCCAAACCCTTATCAGCATGATGTTGGGCAAAATCAAGCCTTCCTGCCTTATGTCGCTCCGTCAAGAGCTCCTTCGTCGCTGGAGTTCTGTGATAAATCCCAGCAGCGTGGAGTCTGCGTTGTACTGTCATCGATGACACTTCTAATCCAAGGTTTTCATGAATGGCCTCGGCGTTGGTTAAGGGTTGCTCTCGAGTGGCCCTGATAATGGCGTCATCCTCAGCTGGGGTGGTTTTCCGTGGACCACATGGCCTAGCTAAAAGAACATATTATCTTAAATGTTTAACTTATAATTTATATAACATCGCAATCAATTCTAGATTCTTCGAATTTTGTACTCTATGGATTGATCATAATTTAGTAAACATGGCTGTATATTTTTGGTTTCAAAAGCATATCAAATAGAACGAGATTACATATATCCATAATATTCTCAATTTGGTTGGTGGTTATTAAAACTGTAAATCATTCCTGAGCCATCACTGAAATGACACCTTTAGTAAATAAAACTATAGCTACCAAAAGACACAATGACTGTGACGGGGTGGGCACAAATAAAATGTTCTTATAGGCTTAATTTTACCGAGACAACTCAATCGACTATCTAACTTTGTTCATGGTTGAGGTCGGCAAGGGCCAACCACCCACCGGTGTAGAATTATGGAGGTGCACCTGAAATATTACTGTGGTGTTGGAATGGCTGTGGATATCTGTAGTCTAACCAAAATTATAAAAGCGAGACGAAATACATTTAAGAAAGAAACTTTCATATCAAATAAGCAAGATTAAATAACCATGAACAATGTAACATATCCACCAATCATTCAGCATAAACAACTTACGCAAGTCGTTCAAGTTCCCACTCTCCTCCCACCTTCTTATCCACAACTGTACCGTGGTGGGGGACACACCAACATCACGTGCAATGGCTCGTATCGAGAAACAATTGTCGCGTAAAGTGACAATTCGTCCTCGCATCGCCAGATTTGTGTCCCTTCGATTCATGGTGAGTGGTTATGAAGTCTGATCCATTTAAAAATCCTGCTGACGCCTCACCTCCGTTGGGATTCAGACTGTTTTGAGTCGAGTAAAACAATACCATGATTCATTTATCATTATATCGTTCCTTGATTGTAGGATTAGGCAATAGGGATCATAATCACCATGGTATGAAATAAAGATACTACTGTTAAATATAATAAGCTCACATAATTATTGTTCCTGTTAATAATTACATTGAGAACTGAATACTCGTTGAGCACTGCTTCGTAAAATGAGCTCGTTAAAAGTGTTCGCGAATTCCCTAACCTATTTCTCTGTATACCGTAATTTATGAGAGTATCATGAATCACACTTGTCCTGTACGAAGAGGCAAAAGGCTCGATTAGCCAGAAATGGATATGAACACGACAGTATAAAAAAAAAAAATTCGCCTACCCTTTCCCTCCACCCCCACTTCCACCCCTTCTCTTCCTTCCCTCACCTCTCCTCCCCATCCATTCTCTCTCTCTCTCTCTCTCTCTCTGAATGTTACTTCAGTTTAAGTATATTTTGTACAATTTTTTTTTATCTATCCATCTATCTAATCTAATAATAATAATTTACAATATTGTTTATATCTAACGATTCACTCGTCGGTGTACCTACCAGCAAGGCTGGCATTACGGTACGGTACGGCACGGTTGATATTTAGCCTATGTGTACGGTACGGAATTACGCAACGACAATTTTACCAAAGTACGATACGGTATAGTTCAGGTACGGAAAAAATGTGCAAATTCCGTACCGTACTACCTTACCTTAGGCATGGATATATTACTTTTGCTCTACGTTGAAAACAAGGGAACAATATTAATTAATTATTAATAATAATAACCAGTAATATAGGATTTTTTTTAGTTTTTTACTATTATTCTTAGCATCAGCAGCAGTAGTATTAGCTATTACTATTTTCATCTTAAGGTCAAATTGTTTTTTCTTTCTTTAGTAACTATTGACCTGGGTAAGGAGTAAAGGATTATAATTATTAGAGTGAGAGATATCTGCATGTATGGTGGAGTAGTAGAACGATAGATACTGTGATGATGGGTAAAGCTACTGTTATACTTGAGTTTGGTTACCTCCTTCGCAATCTTCATTTGGACTCAGGGCATCAGCCAGATGCTTGTATTACGAAGGTGAAGAAGAAATGGCCGCCTAGGAACATAACTGTCGGCATGGTAGCAGATACCCGTTTGTTACGCAACTTTTCAACTTTTTTTTTTTTTTTTTTAGCAAAGAGCGAGCCGCCAATTGCCTACAGATTGGTTTGAATAGGTAACTGGTTACAGTTGCTCTTTGTGTTACAAATAAAATTGAGCATTTTTTACCGGACATTCATCAGAGTTAAAACCTTGATTATACCGAAAAATTATAGCAAAATCTCGTACTGATACCAGTCTTCATTACAGTGTTATTGACCAAAAACATGACTGCACTGTCTGTGAAACCCACAGTAAGAGAGCTTTACCAATTACAAATAAACCTTACCTTTTATCTGAAATGTTTTTGATTATACGTATTGAAGTTAACTGTAATTGAGGTTGTTTTTTATTTATACTTAATGGTAATTGTAATTGTAACTGAAAAGTTCAAATAATAAAGTACTTTATTTGAAATTGTTATCTTAGAGCAGCCCTCTTACTTTTCGAGAACTTATCTTAACCAAATGCAATAGAGAGATGTTTTGAGTCGCTACCCAATTTTAAATTTATTTATTATTATTAATAAGGGAGAATCTTACAGCTACTAATTTTAAAACAAAAATTGTGTTTATTCCATTTCTATTTCCTTTTTTTGTGCAAAAAGTTTTGTGAAATTGTTTTTCCAATATTTAAGTTTTGTATTTCAGTATTATTGAAGTTGTAATTGTAATTCGATAACAGGTCAGGTAATTATGATTCTAATTGTAATAGACATAAAGCAAACGTAATCACCCCTAACCAGCTTATATTACATAAGATATGCGACAGTAGCTACTTCATACGAAATGGATGAGCATAAAAATAATGGGAACAAAAGTAAAAAAAAATTTTATGTATACATGGGAGAAAACTGATTAGAAATTCGGTGATTTTTCCACTGCACTTCGGCTTCTCTCGGGGTACCTGTCAATTGTTCAATCTTTAATAAATCGACTTTATCTTTCTCGGGATCTATGTGGTTCTGCACCCTTATTTGACCAGGCAACCAATTCAAATCCTCTCGACCTGAAACCATTCTGGACTATTCTGGCCGTATGGATGGGGCAGCCGTAATGAATGAAAATGACAGGACTACTATGAGATTCAGGGCTTCTGTAACACAGTTTTTTGGCAATAACTTTTTATCTATGCATTTCATAGATATAACGCTTATTCAGAATACACATTATATCTACACATAAATTTTGACTGTATTCTGCATTACGTAGGTTGAATAAATTTGGTACTTATAATGTAAAAGTGACTTTTTTTTTGATGACGGACCAACTTACTCAGAGATAAGGTTTCGAGCGCACTCGTTACGTAACTTATGACAGCATTTCTTCCCTCTTTCTCGATGGATGATTGGCTATACGTAACGAAGGCTATGACCTCTGGCAACAATGACAAAAATTTAAATACAAGCAAAGCAGTACACCTTATGAACTCTGTCCAATCCTCCACTGATAATTGTCATAATGTTAATCCAACAAAATATGTTAATAAATTAAAAACACTCGATATTTGTCTACTCCCAAAATAAGGTGGCCTAAAAAAATATAATCTACTTTATAGGTCACAATCAGATTGACAAGATGTAGGGAATAGTTGGTAATTTTCAAAGACATAGTAGACAAGCTTGATTTGATACTGTTGTATCCAATGTCAAGCAATTTTATTTATCGGCTATCTACCTATTTACTAAAAAAAAAAAAAAGTAGACAGTACCGTATTTTGGCTTTAAACCTTCACCAATAATTATCGTCAGAATGATGACTTCATAGAGGCTCCACCCACTTTGGCCTCGTCATAATTCAGGATAACAATGAAGGC
>NC_087207.1:18625239-18648012 GCF_015104395.2 Macrobrachium nipponense | reverse complement strand
GTGTGGGGTTTCCCCAATAGATTCATTTACAGTGTTATTAATAGTGAACTGTACGTCTTCAAGCATTAAGTCCCAATCTTCAGTCTGTGAGTTTACTAAAGTTTTCAGTACATCCTTTATCTTACGATTTGTTCTCTCAACTGCTCCATTAGAGCTTGGTTTATAAGCTGTAACCTGACACTTGTTAATTTCATAAAACTCACACAATTTCTTCAAAATGTCACTAGTAAATTCTCCTGCATTATCAGATAATAATGTTTGAGGGCATGAATGTCTAATAATTATTCTAGATTTTCAGAGCTTCTGCTACAGTAGTTGCCTTCTCTGTTTCTGACTGGAATGATCAACATATCTAGTCAAGTAATCTATGAAAACTAAAATCTGACGATTACCTCTAGTTGTGTTTGGAAATGGACCTACAAAATCCATTGAAACTACTTGAAACGGAGTTAATTCTGATGGATATTTCTCAAGAGGGGCTTTTACCATTAACGTTACCCTTGTGTACGTTACAGATATGACAATTTTCAACAAATCTTTTAGCATCTTCATTGCAATTCGGCCAAAAAATAGTTTTCTAGTGACTGTTCTACATGTTTTCTTTATTCCAGGATGCCCTGACAACTTGTAAGAGTGTGTTAGTTCTAATACTTCTTTGGTTAGTGTGTTAGGTACATACAATCGTGAACAAGCATTCGGTTCATCTGACGTTTTATATAGAATTCCATTAATTAACTGAAATTCAGACTGATCATCCCTCATTTTGCATTAATTTACCCACTATTTTTCTAATGTTAGCATCTTTTTGCTGTTCGATCTGAACTCTTTCTAAATCTAGATCTATGATCTGACAACTAAAACAGAAAGTATTAGTTGTGATTTGTTTCTCGTTTTCTTCTTGCGACCTTGACAAAGCATCTGCAATAGTGTTATATCTTCCTGGGATATATCTGAATTCTGGGGCAAATTCTAATACACTTATGAACCATCTGTTAAACTTCATATTATTTGTGAATGCTCTTTTCTTAAATAGATCACAAATAGGTTTGTGATCTGTGAGCACATTGACTTTATGTCCAAGCAATATATGCCTAAACTTACGTAATCCCCAATAAAGAGCTAAGCACTCTCGTTCGGTAGTGCTATAATTTCTTTCTGCAGCATTCAAAACTCTACTTGCATAATATACTGCTCTCATTCTGGTTTTTCCTTGTTGCATTAAACTGCACCTACACCTGTACTAGAAGCATTCGCAGGCTAAGTAAAATTCTTTTGAGAAATCTGGATACACTAAAATTGGATTTCTTGTCATCATTTCCTTGAGTGTTTGGAAAGCTCTTTCATGTTCTGGCTTCCATTCATAAATTACATCCTTCGTTTGTTAAATCTGTTAATGGTTTGGCTATAGTGGCAAATCCCTTAATAAAAGGGCGGTAATAGCCAACCATCCCTAAGAATTTTCTTAAAGGCTTTTCAAGTTACTTGGGGCTGGATATGCTACAATTGCCTATTTTATTTTTCCTTCCTGCATACGCAGTCCATTTTCACTGATGACATGTCCTAAATATTCTAATGATTTCATCATGAATTGACATTTTCTTAATCTTTATCTTTAATCCTGCGTTCTTTAGTCTTTCTAACACTGTTTCTAATGTCTTAAAGTGACTATCCAAGTCCTTACTAGATATGACCACATCATCTAGGTATACTGAAACATCCTCTATGTCTCCTAAGATTTGGAGCATTAATCGAGTAAATTGTTAGTGGGCGGGGTGATGTAAGACCAAAGGCATGACTTCAAAACTGTAAATGTTCCTTATGAGTACTAAAAGCTGTTAACGGCTTGGATTCTTCGTCTAAAGGTACTTGCCAATATCCACTAAGCAAGTCTAGTGACGTAAATATCTTTGCTCCACCTAATTGAGATAACATATCATTTATAACTGGCATTGGCATCCTATCTGAAATGGTGTGTGAATTTAATTTCCGATAATCTATTACCATTCTCCAAGTGCCATCTTTCTTTGGTACTAATAAGAGAGGTGAATTATATGGTGATTTAGAAGTTACTATTACACCATCTTGTTTCATTTCTTCAATTAACTGATCTACGATCGGCCGTTGACTGATTGGCAGCTTATAGTTATGGATATAAAATGGTTTAGTTCCATCTTGTATTAAAATCTTATGTTGCAAAGTATCTGTTCTGCCTAACTTATCTCCTTCTAAGGCAATAACATCTCTATACTTTTCCAATGTTTGTAATAGTTTAACTCTATTCTGAGGAAAGATTGTCTGGTATTTACTTCTTATTTAGAAATGAACTCGGTTCTGTGCTAGAGAAGAATGCTTTTTTCACTTAGTGTTAGTAAAGGATTATTCACTACAATTCCTGTACAAAATTCTATACCAGCTCGTTAGTTATTAGTTCCTTTGTCTGAAAAATTCTGGACGTATGTCTCACAGTTATTACCTTTCACGTGAACTAGAGAATTGTCCATCCTAACAAAGTCGGGAGGTAAGTTTTTCATTAATTAGCATTACGTCTTTTTCATGCAAGTCTTCGTCTGCTTTAGCCCTAAGACAAACTTTGGTTAGACATTGCGGGTACAAAACTACTTCTCTATAAGCACAAATGTGGACAGTATGGTCATCTGCAGTACTGATTAAACATATTTCTTCGTCATCTCGTATCTCTGAGAAATACAGACATCTGTTTCATCCGAATTTTCATCCAGTAGTATTGTTGAGTTTAATTCACCCTTATTTATTGTTCCTAATAACAGGACTTCATTGATATATTTTTCTTCTTTATTTTCATCCATTATAAGATATGTACAATCAATTTCTGATTCATCTTCATACATTTGTTCGCATGCATAATATGTTCGCGGCAATAAAATTGGTTCAGGGGCAATAAATTTTTCAGCTGCGTAAATTTGTTCAGAGTCAAAGCTCTGTTCAGAAGTCTGAGTATCACGGCTTGGCATTGTTCAATATTATTTATTTGTGCACAATCTATATAGAATCCTTCCTGGCTAAGGACATTTCTTGTAAGTTAGTTATTTCTACCACTTATTCCACTAATATCTGTGCTAGCATTATTATCTATCTTAGTTTCTTGGATGTTCGCTTCTCTAGAAGATGTCGTCTCAGATAAATTGATCAGATTTATGCAAGACTTTCCTTCTTCTAGCTGAAAACAAAACATTTTCTCTATTTCTGCGTGGTAAATTTATTTTATTTTCTCCACAATCTAACATTATTCTACATTCCTCCGCATAGCCTTATATGAAAACAGCGCTTGCGTAGGATAAAACCTTTCTTCTAATACTACAAATACTTCCTTAAAAGTTTTGTCTAAAATCTCTATGTCCCAGTGACATTGCCTAGCGCCTTTATTTGTTTCCGGCTATCCCCTTTATAATTCTACCAGGACCTTGTATTTCTATATCTGCAAAGCCTAAATGTTTGTTTAATGTTTTGTTTATCTATTATACTGTACTGCCTTTGTATCTTAAACGGGATTGAGCATGGCTTTATTATTAATTTGGTTTGGGCTTTGGATATAGGTAAATCTTCTTGGCATATTTCTTTATCCTTTACTGAAAATACTATCTCCTTATTTACTTCAAAAGGAAACTTGAAATTATCTTCCTGACCTACCGTAACTATTTCATTCTCATTTTCTACTGTAAGGAAGCTTTCTCGTGTATTACCCTCTTCTGTAATTGTCACTGAGTCTGATTATTATTTTGGGGTGTATTACTTTGGGCATTATGGTTAGTATTGGATTTCTGAACCAACAATTTTGTGTTAGGTGACCTGTCCTATTACAATGAGAACATACCTTGGTCGCCTACAATTCTGAGTTGTGTGGTTGGAATAACCACAATTTGCGCAATTTTGTTCCTGCTTGTTATTTTGTGTTCTATTATCTCCGGAGCTCTGACTGTGGTTTGGGCTGAATGAATTTGGATTATTATTGTTTGGATTTCCTCTATACTGTTGAGGCCTATTTTTACTATTCTTGTTTGCTTGGAAAAATTTCCCATTACTATACTTTGGATTATTCTTAGGATCTTGTTTTCCCTGTTTGTCTATTCTTAATTATTTCTAGATCTGTCTGGGACACTATCTGTCTTTCCCTGGAAATTATTTTTCTATTCTATTAGGGTTTCCATCATTTACAAAACCTGTAAATTCTTTTGCCAGATTTAGTCCCTTTTTACACATTTCCTTTTCCATAAATCTTAAAGCTGCTAGACTATCCTGCTTAGAAATCAGGATCCTGTTTCTTAAAGACTCGTTTTTCTTCTTCCCCGATAGCGGCATATACTATACCATGAACTATTTAAATTCAAAAATCTCTTGCATACTGACTAAATCCTTTGTGTCACGACTAAAGGCATCACGATCGCCAATAACTACGCCGGTTCGTTTCAAATCTGTGGTTAAGTTACAGATTGCATTTTTCGATGTCCGTATGTAAGTTTGCGATACTATCCCCATCGTATTTCTGATGAAGGAAACGGGAGAGGTTATACCATTTATCCTTCTGATAAATTGGCTCCCACAATTCTAGACACACCTTCTTAAATTCAGCGAAGGTCGGAATCTCCTGAAACTTAGGGGACGTGAGAGTGCGGTGTGCATCCCCCTTTTCGGAACTAACATAGAGTAACGCTTCATCTATTTTCTTGCGTTCATCGGTAATTCCACTAGCTGAAATTCGACTTTCAGTCTCTGTTATCCACTGAGATACTGTATATGCTTCTAACTTGATTTTGTCAGGATGACCCCTTTCTACCCTACCGCAAAAGCGTGTAGCCTGTGTTATTACGGCGGTCTGTGCCATTCTAGAGTACCTAGTTTGTACTTGCAATGGGTTAGGAATTTTATTATGATTAGTAACAATCACACTAGTCCGTGGGTATATTTGCTACTGTCGAGCTCGGTATTTCTGGTTGGACTTTCGCTATGTGATCGTCGAGGAAAATTATTCGTCTGAGTATTTAGTCTCGAGCATCTGTCAGGAGTTGGACGTAGGCTATAATGACTCGGATCGGGAGTTAGTTCTGCTTCCTTGTAACCTAGTAATAATTTTGTTAAAGTTTTTATGCATATCAAAAACAGCATTAGACTAGATACAATTTAAAAAAAAATAGATGCATTGTTGTACTTACATTATCTTCATACTGAGTCTGTCTTCCTTATTGCGATTCCTAGATATCCTATCTAATCTTATTTCTTAGTGTTTCCTTCCTTCAATCTGGAAAAAAACATTAACATTAGTGTATGCCGTTATTCCTTATTCACACCACTGCACTTTGTGAACTGAATGACAATATCTTTATTGTTCTAGATTTATCACAATCAATGAAGCAACAAAAAAAAAATGATTTTATCTTACAACTTTACGGCAAAGAAAAATTTTATCTCAAAACTACTTATGAATTATTTTATAAAAACATTTTTATATTACTGCAGTGTGAGAATTTTCTATTTTGATTTATTTTCAGAGTTAATCTATCAGGATACTGTAAACTTTTCTTCTTATTGCTGGTTGCCGATCACTTCTGCGTCGTCGTCCGGCTCTGCCTCTGTTTCACTTGTTGTGGCGTTGTCCGCGCGCTGTCGTCATTCACACCATTGTTGGAGTCCAGTGCGCCATATCCATGGGGAAAAATCGTAGCGATGTATGGAGAAATGGGCGCTATCTCAGGTTTATTTATGATAGTTTAGTGCTCACAGGTTGATTGAAGAAATCCGTCGTCAGTCCTCGCTGCGTTGTATTCAATCTTCTTTTATCCGCCTTAATGCGTTTTTTGCGTATTCCTTTTGTCGAGTTTATGGCTTAGGAATGCGGCTATCCTAGTTCAGTATTCTTCTTAGGATTTCACTGCATTTCGTCGTTCAGTTTCGTTCGCCCTTTCAGCAGAATCGGAGTGTTGTTATGTCTACGCCGTTCGTAGTTTTCATTCTTTTTCGTTGCCCTTTTTCTTTTTCTTCGTTCTTCGAGTTATTGAACTCGGAATTTCTTCTTTTTAATTGTAAAGTTCGTGCCTGGTTTTCTTGTATGTTTCTGACGCTTAAGTATTAGCGCTCTTTTATTGGCAGTTTTATATCTTCCACTCTGTTTAATTTTTCCACTGTGTGTGTGTGTGTGTGTTTTTATATGGTGTTGCACTTAGAATCCCACTACAGCTGTTCACCACTTATGTTGTGTTTGTCTTTATTTTTAATTCTCTTTGTTATGTGCGTGGCGTACTTACGAGTTCTTGTTCTCTCTCTTCTTCTTCTTCTTTTCGTTGTTACGGGTAATGTTTGGAAATGGGGAGGTTATTTGTCATATGGCTAACCTTAATTCTATCACTAGTTACGGTTGAGTTTCTTCTCTCGTAGGGACATTTAGTTTATTTATTCTTCACTAAGTCTCTCAGGAGGTAATTTATATGTTTAAAACAGGGGTTGGATATCTTTGGGAAACTGGGCAAGTTAAACACCTCTTCATAAAAATTACTTATAATTGGAATAAACACAGTTTACACACTACTACACTACACTGGAACAGAGTGAGAAGGAACACAGCCTCCTCGTGTAAGGTCTGGTTCTTGACTGGTTTCTCTGGCACTTCGAATGAAGTTTCGACCTAACTACTTCAATTAGCTCCTCCTCAAATGTCCTTTAGGACACCTCCTACTTCTTCATGAATGGCTTTCATTACTTCCGGTGCCACCTCTAGATTCGTCTGATTGGTTTCGTCCCTCGACGGTAACCACCCACTGAAGGAGTCAAAGTTCAACTTTTCTGGTGAGGTTAGCACCTTACTGTTTTCCAAAACAAGTGCCAATTGTTTTGGTCTGGTTTACGGAAACTGCTATTAGTTGCAGGACCTTAATGCTGTTACACATCTACTTCATCGTTTTCTACCTTAACTTCTGGTAGATCCTTCATCACTCTACTTTCACTATATATATTCTACCAGTGGTTTTCCTAACTAAGTTTTCCCTAGCTATTTTCTAGACAGACTCTTGTTGTTTCCTAACAGTAGTTTCTATTTGAAAAACCAGTCAAATTTGTAAACGAGTAAATTTGTAAATGAGCAATAATATAATGACAAAATTGGGTAAAAACAATAGTAAACTTTTTTGAATGTTGCAATTTGGGTAAAAATTATATATAACATTAACTAAAGCTTCTTTAAAGTAACACACAACGGGAAAATGACTATCGGCAAATGCGCACCAAACGCAACTAATCACGCCTACGTGAAGTATGGGATCCTGGTTGCTTTAACGTCATTATAGCATGGTATCTTCAATTTATTATTTTCTGCATAAAAGCATAAAATTCGTTTCCTGAATGTAAACAGAAAAGGGATACAAAATTCTACTTGACAAAAAGTAGCACGAAAGGGTACATTCGAAGTATTGTCAATCACATTTTTTTTTATTGACACACTAAATTTAGACTACTGTCATACCTAAATAAAAAGTGAAAATCAAATTTTACAAATCGACAAGATGATCAATGCCCAGTATCCGAAGGTCTGAGCACACATTGAAATTTTTCCTCTTCCCAAACCCTCAGTTTCTTTAGATTTGTATTTGGAGGATAATTTAAAAAAAAAAAGCATTACCATATATGTATAACTGAATCACGAAAGTTAGGAACGTGATAAATCCATAAATAAAGATATATGCCACGAAGGAAAAATAAACGAAGGAGGATCTGCAAGATCTTTCGACGTTAAGTTACAAATACAAGGGTCTAAATGAAAAAGGCCACGACTAACATTGAAATTACAATGAAAAGTAAGTTGTATTAAAGCAGATTCTAAAAGATTTCGTGATAAGACATCTCTTGACCTTGCAATTACTGAACTAACCATCCCAATTTATTGGTCGGTGGTTGTTTTCACTTAAATGAATGAATATTGCATTAGATTTTTGCACAGTTTTTACAGAATATTGTTATTGCTGGGCTAAGCCTTACCTTCTAGGCCTTTGCTAGAACTGATCCGAGATAAAAACATGCAGGGACAATCCATACATGGAATTTTATATAATATGTTGTTGCTTTCTCTGGGGCCATTTTTTATTAACATTCCTTTAGTGTTTTGTTATTATAGGAAAAAAACAAGGTTGACATTAAAAGCTTTTAGCAATGATTTAATTAATGGTTTCAAATCCGTTAAAATAATGGCAAAACTGAGAATGTTCTTAGAATTTTCTTTCTTCGTATTACTTACACTATAAAACTTTTTGTGGGCTTTATTATAACAAATGTCTAATGTATGTGAAGGATAGCATAAATCTTTCCCTATTTTTCTTATGTATTCAATTTATTGATCCAAATATTGTGGACTGACAATGCGCAATGCTCGTAAAAAACATAGAGGAAAAAATTTATATTTTTATGTTAAGATGGCTTTATTATAACAAATGTCTAATGTATGTGAAGGATAGCATAAATCTTTCCCTATTTTTCTTATGTATTCAATTTATTGATCCAAATATTGTGGACTGACAATGCGCAATGCTCGTAAAAAAACATAGAGGAAAAAAATATTTTTTTATGTTAAGATGGTGGCCTGAGAAGAAATGAACATAAGTTAAGTTGTTGGTCGGTCCTATAAATACTGAATTTACATGAAATGGTTCTCTATGTATCAAAACATCTAAGAAAGGGAGGCAATTGTCTTTTTCTAATTCTAGAGTAAACTTTAATCGATGGTACCTGGTTATTTAATTTAGAGAGTAAATCATTTACATCAATACCGACAGGAAGAACAGCTAAACAGTCATCAACATAACGATACCACTTTACAGGAATATAAATGATATTAGGTAAGTAGCGTTTTTCAAAGAATTCCATGTACAGGTTTGAGAGTAGTGGTGATAAAGGATTTCCCATTGCCATGCCAAATATTTGTTGATAAAATTCAGCATTGAATATAAACTTACAATCACAAATGCACAAACTCCTTCGTGGCATATATTTCTATTACCTAATATGAAGACAATGGTCTAATTAGACCATTGTCTTCATACATGGTAAAGCTATTAAATCAGTGGAGGCCATGTGAATACTGAAATAGCATGGGATAGGGGTGATGATATACTGTGTAATGAAGCGAGATCAAAGCAGTAAGGAGGAAAATAATTTTAAACAAATACTTCCAGCTACAAGGGTAATTGCAACAGCCCCGTGAATTGGCTACAGTCAATATGACGGATAACTTCTACATAACAAATCAGATATGTTACCCAAGCTACATGTAGTGACAAAGTCCCAATCTTAACTTATCAACACCTACCAATTGATAAATGAGACTTCACTGGAGACAAGACAAACCGAATTTAATCAATGATTTATACAGAAATTCTGATCCACTTCTAGAGCGCTGCTCAAGGAAGCTCTGTCATTTTGGATAATTTTACGTGTGAAGGAACTGCTGTAAGCAATAATACAAACGTAAATTAACTCGGAATAGAAAGAAGCACAAAGAGGAAGCCAGCAAATTGTTAGGTGCATTAACGTCCCAAGTTACTGATATTTTTTGCATAATCCTTTGGTCTAAAAACAAAAAATCTCTCCCTCTTAATTCATACAACTCAGCTCAACTAACGATGTTTACAATCGTTGTCTTTCATAAAAAAAAATAATGCTCTTAAAAGTTGTCAATGTCATAATAGAATTCTATTGAAAGTTTCTAGTGATGACAGTTTAGGACTGGAGCATCACATTAGCACAGCAAAGAGGACCACTTTCATCAACCCCTAGCTAAAGAGTGCCTGTTTTTCAGTTTTTCATTTTTACTAAATATTTTCACTATATTGTCAATCTTTAAAAATATTACATAATTCATTCTCGATAGAGTTACAGAATCATTAAATTGGAGGGAAAGAATCAGTATTGGCACTTCAAACAGTTCATGATCACTAAAGAAATCCGAGGTTTCTAAGCACGCTGTATTTATTCAATGCACTCCATTTACAACTGTAACAAAAGCTTTAGTATGTAGAGTAGTTCTAGACCACTGACTGGTTTTAGCTCATTTGATGAATCTGAGCATAGCTCCTGTTGATGAAGGTGGATTAAGCCTGAAATATTTGTAGATAGTTGCCTATAGCTGTTGTTCTGCTGTTTTCATGGTGATCAATTGCTTGTAACAGTTGTTCTGCTGTTGCAATGGCGATCAGTTGCTTATAGCAGTTGTTCTGCTGTTGCCATGGGGATTGCTGAAGTCTAAATGCCACAGGTTGAGCGTCATTTTCTGGAAAATAATTCCAAGTTAAAATGTTTTAGAATACCATTTTGTTCATGTAATTAAATCTAACATTAAAAATGTTTTCAAGAAATTAGAGTGAAATACCTTACCCAGTTTTTAACAACCTGGCTTAGTAAAATGGTTTATGATTTAATGAACAAGCTAATTAACCCTTCATTATAATTTGCACTGCAATTTGTATCCTTGATATTAAAACATCCTTGACCACACACTACAGTTTCTTTACATATCAGTAATCTGGACAAAATCTGCTGTGCTTGTACCAATACACCAACTTCATTAATGCTTTAGATCTCCTATAAAGTTGGCTAGTCTTTGATAGCCAAACTTTAACTACAAGACCTTTTTTCCCTGTGAACCCCAATAGTCAACGTGCTGAATCTTACCTCAATATCATTCTTTCACTTCCTTTACATTCACATGTCAATAGTGATCAGCTACAGACGGCAGTTTGTACGAAGCCACATTCTGGTGCCAACCCCATTTTTATGGGAATTTATTTTAATTTCAATCTTACTTATATTTAATAAACAAAACAATTATTTAACAACCAAAACAACTTACATTAAAGAGTAGATCCACTAATAAAACTTTGTGACATTGCCATACATTACCTTTTTCCCTAGACATGGCCAAAGATACATAATAATGTAAAGCACTTATCACAAATGTTGACGTTGACATATTCCAAAATTGTCGTTGTCTTGGAGTTAGAACGTTCAGTTTTGTTCTGGGTTAATTTCTATTACAATGTAGATGCCGGCCTTGCTAATGAGAAACTCTTACTGTAACTGTTCGCCGTGGCTGTGGTAACCTCCGAGGTAATTTACTTCTTACCTTTGACAGGTACATATTATGCACGCGCGAAACTTAAGCCTATTAGGCAATTACTAGTTAAAGTAATTTAATTCATAAGTTTAATTTTATCATTCATTTCACTTATAATTAACGCTAATAGTTACTATACTAAGTAGCATTAAGTTATTTACTTTTAATTTATTAAGAAAAATAGATAAAGCTTCGAGTGAAGCTAACGACTGAACAGCTATTCCCCACAGTCGGACACAAATACCAATCCTTTCTGATTTCTAACATTCCCCACAAAGGATTGCGAATATAGAATTGCAATGAATATCATCATTAACCATACATTATTATTAAGGCACCTTAAATCTGGCTACTGTGTTAAACAATTATTTCCAACAACGCTAAATAAAAAGTATGGCTAAGTTACTTTAGTATCATCCTCACGTTACTAAAAGTGTAGCATTTTAACTTTAGTCTTCACTTTATTTTAAGTGTAGCATTTTAACTCTAGTCTTCACTTTATTTTAAGTGTAGCATTTTATTTAAATATTTACAACAATTTTAACTTAGCTTAGTTTACTATAGGCTATCTCCTAATTTTACTTTTTATTTACGTATTTAGTTTTATTTATTTTATTACCTAAAAAGTAATTATTTGCAATGCCCTTAATCCTTGTTTAAAGTTAAAGAATAAAGCATTTAATAAAGTATATCCTCACACTGAAAAAGTTTCGAGTGTGTAGCATTTTAGTCAAAATAAAAACTTGATTATTAGTAATTACGGTATATAATGTACTGATAAGCAGTATTTACAAATTATCTAAATTTTCCCCTAGCATTCTTTCAAATCTTTCGGTTATCCTTTCTTCTTGGGTCTTACAGACCTTTCGCCTTGTTCAATGTGAATAGATTCAGGTTTATTTATATACTGCCGGTGTTTCTACCTCAATTTTCATTGAATTGTCTCTGGTTTGCCTTTCTCTTATAGCATGTGTCACTGACAGTTCCATAGGATAAAGATTACAAATAGAATGATATTCTATAGCCCCATTAGCTTGCTTTAGTTTCACTGACCTAATATTATTGTCAAATCCTAATATTAATTCTAATACCTTACCCATCATCCAAAATGGTCTGGGCTTATTTATTGCTTTAATTAGGACAATGTCACCAACTTTAATTCTATTTTCCCACTTACTTTGGTACAAATTTCTGCTATGTTCTCTCAGGCTTAAGAGATAATTTTCATACCACAATTTCTTAAAATTTTCAATAATTTCTTCCTGTATTTCTACAGTTCTCTCTAAAGAAGGTTGACTAGAATCGTCCAACCAAACATCACTATCATCTTTTCTCAAAATGAGGGATGAATTACCATGCAATTTGATAAAGGAATTTGGAGTTATAAACTAAATTTTCTGAGCTTGATCTATATGTTAAAGGCCTGGAATTTATCGCTAATTGAATATTAGAAAGGGTAGTTAATAATTCAAAGTAAGTTAATTTAGACCTTCCTATTACTTTATAAAGACAATTCTTTAATACTCTAATCAATCTCTCCCAAGCAGAACCAACCCATGCTGAATATAAAGGAATTTTAATGTGTTTGATATTACATTTACTTAATTCAGATTGAAATTCCTGCAACTCCGTAGACCTTTCAAGGATACTTCCACCTTTGAGAAAAGACTTAGCGTTGTCACTGTACAGGTATTGTGGTATTGTGTACATATTACTAAATCTTTGGAAAGCGAGAACAAAATTTTTAGTGGACATGTCTGGTAACAATTCAAAATGCACAGCGCGCACGTTAAGACAAGTGAAAACTAATATGAACATTTTTGTGGTTTTACCTCTCAACTCATCCCTAACCCAAAGGTGTCCGGTGAAATCAATACCTACATGCTGAAAAGGCTTGACTAAATTCATGTGGTGTTTAGGCATATCTGTAAACTTCGGGTATCTGTAAGCTAAGGCATTATATTTCCTACATATATTACAACTACTCAGCTCAGTCTTTACTGCTGACCTACCCTTGGGAATCCAAAATCCCTGTTCCCTAAGGTAGTTTAATGTAGTGCCTATTCCTAAATGCTGTACCTTCAAATGACAATGCTTTATTAACAAAGAGGTGAACCTATGCTCTTTAGGAAGCAATACTGGGTTATGAACATCAAAGTCAAAGTACAAACACTTAGATATTCTTCCCCTAGACATAATTATACCCTTTGAATCTAAAAACTAATTTAAATTGGACACTAGAGGAGGTATATTATTAGTAATATTGGCACTGCTTTGTAAAAAATCTAATTCTACTGTAAAGTATTCTTTCTGTGCAATTTTCATCCAATACTCTAAGGCTTCCTTTTTAGGATCACCACCCTTTAAATCTACTACAAAATGAACAAGTAACTGGTAATTCTTAACAATTGTTCATAATTTGACATTTTATTTATATGAGAATACCAGCGTTTACTTTATTATTTGCATAGTGCATACTGTACTTATTTGATGCTTATAGTAAGGCGATATGCTCAATAAAGGGTAAAGAGGCCACTTGTCAAAATCATTACTCAACCATTCTGGACCTTCTAGCCAATAAGTTGATTTACTTAAATATTTAGTATAGGATAAACCTCTGGTGATCATGTCAGCAGAATTTTCTTCTGTATTTACATAGTGATATAAGACAGGTAGTTTAAATAGCTTAGATATTTCAACTTTAAGACCATCTGCCTCAAGTACTCTATTTCTAACAAATTTAGATTTTATTTTAGTTTCTCTGGTCAATAGCCAATTTAAAAACCACTTGAGCATCAACACAAATATTAATGAATTGAAAATTTATATTATTGTAGGCTTCTAGTTAGGAAGGTAAACATTTAAAAGCTAGAATTACTCCCATTAGTTCCAAAGTGGGGACACTATGCTCATTTCTCTTATTCAGTGGAGCCAATTTAGATTTGGAGAACAAATAAGAACTTGTATCATTTTGATTAACCGCATAGGCCACAAACCCATAGGCCTCCACAGAGCTATCACAAAAAGTGTGAAGACCATACGAGTCTAGTTCATTAAGGGACTCTCTAGGAAATTTAAGTTCAGATAACATTTCAAAATCTCTACTAATAATTTTCATTTCCCCACAAATGTCTTTAGGTAAATTTTGATCCCAACCAACATCTAATTTCCATATTTTTCTCATTAAAATTTTAACTCTTATTGTTACAGGAAGGACTATATTCAAAGGATCAAATATTTTAGAAGTTTGTGACAATACTTTTCTTTTTGTGTCTGTTCTGGGTCTATTTACAGGCGCAAGACTAAAAGAATCATTATTTATGTTGAATCTATAACCCAATACTTTATCCTCTTCGCAAGAATGTTCAACAAGTCTATTATCCGACGCCATTTCTTCTCTCAACTCTACACAATTGGAATTCCAAGACCTTAAAATAAAGCCCCCTTGTTCCATCCTATCATTAGCTTGCTTATACAAATTTTTCATTTCATCAATGTTGTTACCAGTTACAAGAAGATTGTCTACATAAAAGTTATTAGTTAATATTTCTTTACACTTATCATCAGGATAACTTTCTGCGTGATGTTTCATAACAAAATTTAATATAGAAGGTGAAGAAGTGTAACCAAAAACTATTGTTTTGTAGCGATAAGATACTAATTTATTTCCCCGTTTCCAAAAGAAACAAAATCTATTTTATCCACTTCATTTTTTAATTTAATCATCAAAAAAGCTTGTTTGACGTCGCTCAACATTACATATTTATTATGTCTAAAGTAAAAGAGCAATTTCAGTATTGAGCCCATTAAATCTATCCCAGGATAAGCTGCTTCATTAAGTGAAGGCAATTCCCTGTAAGTTTTTAAAGAAACAGTTAAATACTGGCCTGATTTTTGTGGTACTTGCTCTTCTAATTTTATAACTGGATCTATGGGGAATCCATATAATATATGATAGTCAGAGGACTTACTTTAATTTCCCTGATTATACCATCCTCGAGTTGTTTATCAAAACTTCCTGATATTTGTCAATGAGACCCTTTTTACCAAGGATACTCACTGTTCTGTGAATACCTTAAGTGAAACAAAATTAGATGGGACGCTGTCAATTTTATCAGTATACCAGGGCAATTCTGCATGATAAAATCCATTATCAAAAGAGATCCCCTCTCTAAATCTGTCAATTTGTTCTTTATCAAAGGAGACCAATTCTTTTTCACTTTTTTATTCCCAAGGATTCAAGACTAAAAAGGTGTTCGAGTCCATTGTCTACTTCACTGTCTTCTAATAGATGCTCTAATGGATTGAAATAAGATTTTAGAGGATCCATTACTAAATTTACCACGCTTTTGTTTTAACATTCAGTGTTTTCTTATTAACCATGGAGTCCATAACAGCTCTACTTTCTGCCTCATCCAAAAAGTTGAACACATTACCTACAGGAGCTACTCATTATTTATGACTAAACAAGCTCCACATTTTAGTCCAAGTTACCGAAGGTAAAAACTGAATGATATCTATTACTAACAACATGTCAACCTTCATACTTTCATGGTTTCTGTGGTCACAAAAAGTCTCATCCAATAAAAGCAATATTATTTTCTTTAAATTATTCATACTTTCATGGTTTCTGTCCACAAAAAGCTATCCAATAAAGCAATTATTTTCTTTAAATTTATTTATTATTTGATTCATGCCGGGCACTTCAAAAGTTTATATTGAGCGATTTGTCAACTAATAAAGGTATGAATATTAAATTATTGTTTATATTTATTCCAGTGGACATTTGCTTGAAGCCCTTAGTTTCTTGCCTATATATGTGCTTACATCACATTCCAAAGCATACAACGTCTCTACATCCTGACAAAGTATCTTTAGCTGCAGATTCGGAAATATATGACCGCTGACTGCCAGTGTCAAACAAACATCAGACTTTTCCCAGCCTTTTTGTTTACCATTTCGTTAAATACAAAGTCATATGTGGGTAAAATGTGAGAAACATCAAAAATTCTTTGAGCAAAACATAAGCTACGTTAGTTTTAGTAGTTAGTTCGGCTTTATTCAAGAAGGGGCACAATGGAGTTATGTGTTCCCTCTTTCTACACAAACAGACATTCAAAACCTTAACTTATTTTGTTTCCCGTAACATTTATTGTCTTCGTGCCCTGAACCAGCGCATCTAGTGCATAGTGAAAGTTCCCTCAGTCTGGCCAATTTATCATTATAATTATTAAAGTTAACACATTTTCCCAAAAAGTATGGCCTTCAGCTGCACACAATTTACAAATTAACTTAAGTTACTTTATTTGCAAATTTAAAATTTTGAATCGTACTTACACCTACCTTCTTTTCTTTAGGTTTAAATGAACTTGCTAGGACTAGGTTTTATCTAGAGGTTTTTAGTGAGGGTTGTTTTTTTTGTTTTTTTTTTTTCTATTGGAAACAGTTTTAGATAAAGTTTTGATAATTTCATTATAACTAGAAAGAATGCAGATATATTAGGATAATTGGTATTTAATTTGTGAACCAACTCTCTCTTTACTGGTATAGGGAGTTTATTAAATACTATATGACTCACAAATTTATGCCCAGAGGACCCCACTTCCAATAAATCAATATTATGTGCTTTCAATTCATGCAGATAGGATTTGATTTCGTTGAGGTAAACTTTCACCGACGAGAATTCTAGATCATATTCAGCACTTGGTGCAGCACTCAAAATGTTCTTAAAAGTCTCGTCAACAATATAATCTACGTCAAGGAATTCTTTTTTTAACATTTCAATTGCCAAGTGGTAGTTACGGTCAGAAATAGTCAAATGCTTAACTACCTTCAAGGCATAGCCCCTAAGGTACAGTAAATATATATGTTTGGCAGAATCGGACAGATTTTTCTTGACCCAATGGCATTATTAAATTGATTAAGGAAAGAATTGAAAGCAAATTTATCTTTCTCCTCTCCACTAAAGATTCCACATCCCTAAAGTAGGGGGTTTCCCACAGACATTCATTCTAGACATCATTTCTAAAACTTTATCGGCAGATAAGTTGCTAGAAGCCCCACTTAACTCACTTATGTATTGCATATTGGTCGAGCTCTATACTAACCTGAATGCTATATTCTGCCTGCCTAACTCCTCATTATAATATTGTTCATTACTGTTCATTATTTCATGTGTCTCCAAAACATTAATTTTTTCATCAAAGTGTTTAACCTGTTCGATCTCTTTTTCGATTTCAGTTATTTGAGTCTTACAAAAGGAAGAAGTTAATCTATTATCACCATGAAGCTCCTTTAGCTTCTTAAGTAAATAGTTACCTTCCGTTTGTGTATTCCCCGCATCCTCCTCAAGGATGATATAATATTCATAGGGTTAACAAACTTTTCCTCTTTATCAGACATGATTAACTAATTATACTTAATAGATTTAGCATCAATAGCCTGCAAATAAATTTAAAAGATAACACCCCACCTAAAGTTATCGATGCTTGGGGGTTACCGAGTAAACTTATATATGAACATGAAATAGATTATAATACATAATATATGTTACTAGCCCGCCCCGGGGGCCACCCTCCCGCCCGCCCATGGGCGGGCGAAGGATATATACCATGGCGGGCCCCCCGACCTAGGGCCCGAGGCAGTGGCCCGCCCGCCCACGACCGGGCGGGACCTCGGCGGGCCCGTGGCCCGCCCGCCCCGGGGACCTCGGCGGGCACTGGCCCGCCCGACCTCGCGGGCCATGGCCCGCCCGCCCCAGGACCCGGCGGGCCCCATGGCCCGCCCGCCCCCGGCCTCGGCGGGCCCAGTGGCCCGCCCGCCCCGGGGGACCTCGGCGGGCCATGGCCCGCCCGTTCCCGGGCGGGACTCCCGCCCCCGAGCGCCGACTGGCGCCCGCCCGGGGGACCTCCGGCGGGGCCCCGTGGCCCGCCCGCCCGGGGACCTCGCGGGCCCAGTGGCCCGCCCGCCCCGGGGCCGGCGGGCCCAGTGGCCCGCCCGGCCCCGGGGACCTCGGCGGCCCCAGTGGCCCGCCGCCCCGGGGACCGGCGGCCCCAGTGGCCCGCGCCGGGACCTCGGACCCAACTGCCCGGCGCCCCGACCTCGGCCCGCCAGGCCGCCGCCCCGGGGGACCTCGGCGTCCGACTGGCGCCGCCCGCCCACCAAAGTATCGATGCTTGGGGGTTCCCGAGAAATTTTTATATATGAACTGGGGAAAATAGATTATAATACTAAATATATGTTTACTAGCCCGCCCCGGGGACCGGCGGGCCCAGTGGCCCGCCCGCCCCGGGGCCTCGGCGGGCACAGTCGCCCGCCCCGGGGACCTCGCGGGCCCAGTGGCCCGCCCGCCCGGGACCTCGGGCGGGCCCAGTGGCCCGCCCGGGGGACCACGGCGGGCCCATGGCCCGCCCGCCTCGGGGACCTCGGAGGGCCCAGTGGCCCGCCCGCCCCGGGGACTCGCGGGCCGACTGGCCCGCCCGCCCCGGGGACCTCGGCGCCGACTGGCCCGCCCGCCCCGGGGATGGAGGGCCCGTCGGCGGGCCGACTGGCCCGCCCGCCCGGGGACCCCTCTGGCCCGGGCCAGGCCCCGCCGCCCCGGGGACCTCGGCGGGCCCAGTGGCCCGCCCGCCCCGGGGACCTCGGCGGGCCCAGTGGCCCGCAAGCCCCCGTACCTCCGCCCGCCCCGGGGGAGTGGTCGCGGGCCCCGACCTGGCGGCCCGCCCACCTCGGACCTCGGCGGGACCTGGACCCCGGGGGCCCTGCCCGTGGACCCGCAGGCCCGACTGGCGGCCCGCCCCGGGGACCTCGGGGGCCCAGGCACCCGCCCGGGGCCTCGGCGGGCCAACCCGCCCGCCCCGGGCCCCGGACTCCCCGGCCACCTGGCGGGCCGACTGGCCCGCCCGCCCCGGGGACCTCGGCGGGCCCCACCCGCGCCCCGGGGGACCTCGGGCGGGCCCCAGGCCCCGCCCGCCCCGGGGGACCTCGGCGGGACGGCCCGCCCCCCCGGGGACCGGCGGGCCGACTGGCCCGCCGCCCGCCCCCGGGGCCTCCCGGGCGGGCCCGAAGTGGGCCCGCCGCCCGGGGACCCTCGGCGGGCCGACCGGCCCCGCCCTGCCCCCGGGGACCGGCGGGGCCGACTGGCCCGCACCCCGCCCCAGGGACCTCCACGAGCCTCCTGGCCCCGCCCGCCCGGGGGATCTCGGCGGGCCTTCTGGCTGCCCGCCCGTGGGCGGTTCGGCGGCTTCGCCCGCCGTCCCTGCAGGGGACACTTACCCTTTGCTTAGTGTTAGAACCAGAATTGCCACTGAATCCTTGCAAATCTCCTCAGCTTCTCTCAATCCTTTCTTCCTTCTTTTGGCACTCAGAATCTTCACTGAATCCTGCTTCTTCTTTCCTGGGATCCACCAATCTCCTCAATTCTCTGCTCCTTTTTCTGCCACTCCAGAAATCCACAATCATTTTCCTCAACCATTTCTACAATCCCTCTATCTTCTCTTTTCCCTTCAGGAATCAATAAAACTCTTAACAAAACATTTTCACTGGTTATTTTCTTCCAGCTTTCTTTTCCTTCAGCATTTAACACAAACTATTATACATAAACATCAAACTATTCATACACTAATCTTCAAAAACTTTCATCAATTAGTTAACTTAGTTTTTCCCAAACAATTAAAATTCATTCATTCATTCACATCCATTTATGGAAGAAGTCCTTTTTAAACTCACTTAAACTCGAATTATTATGTAGTAACAAAGTATTACTCTCAAGAATTATTGTGGTAATGAAAATTGCCATCTTTGTAAATAACCTTTATTTATTTCAATTCAAAACAAATTTCCATACAACAAACATTCTTTTCATTTTCAAAATGATCCGTCTTCGTGGAGTCCACCTTAGACTGGATCCTGCTTATTCCTTGAAGCTGGGCACTTGCTCCGGCACTTTCCAATTGTCCTTCGTCAGGCATCTGTAATTCCCCTTCAGGTTCTTCCGCTTGCAAATCAATTTCTCCTTCGCTCATCTCGTCTGTTGGGCCCTCATCTCCCCGCTGCTCCTTCAGTTCGGCCTGGACACCAGTCTTCCTCTCCACCGGATTGATTGCCGACCATTTCCTTCTTCAAAAAAGGCATGTCAGCTCGTTCATCTTCAGCTACGCAACCTTATCTTCACGCTGGATTCCACCCTTTCCTTCGTCATGTCTTCCACTTCATTCTGCAGACGCTGCAACCTGACCTCCACGTCTTTCCTGCCGGATTCTCGCTTTTCGCTCGCGTCCTTTTCTTCCTGGATGAGCCTCGCCATCTGCGCCGCTTCTGCGGTCTTCACCTGCAGCTCTTTCTCCTTCTGTCCTAGGAGTCTCTCTTGCCTCTCAACCTGGCATCGTTTCTCTGGCCAAATTCTTTTGTCTTGTCCATCAGATGCTGATTTTCTTCTGTTTCTTCAGGATTTTGTCTTCCAGCTGCTGTTTTTCCTTCTTCTCTTCATCGTTCTCCTTCAGCTTCGAGCGGTCGATCCTCTGTTGCAGCTGAAGAATTATCCTGTCCAAGTTCACCTGCTGCTCTCTCTGGCACTCGATGGTGTCTCGCAAGGCCGCAATTCTCTCCTTCAGTTCCTTTTCCTTGGGCTGTTCTCCTCCATCATCAGTCGTCAGGAGGACCCTCACCAGTGCATCGGCATTCATCGTAAATAAAAATGATTGATTCATTCCTGCCTTAAGACTTCTCTCCGTATTTCGAACATCTGGACAACAACGTCCCAACAACACCTGCTAACTGGAAGCCATCTCTGAAGTGTGGTACCCAGTTCATATTCTCTCCTCTCTCCCTCGATTTTTCGTTGGTGTTATATATTCCACCAGAGATATTTCGATTTATCAAAACACAGCAGGAAATATTCTGGAAATATTTTAACTATGCCTAGTCTCTTGGTGTTTATAAATTGCTGAAATCTTTCTCAGGGATTTTTTGCAGTACGAATCTCTTTTGTCTGATCTCTTACTTATATCAGTCATTTTTAAAAAAATAAAAACACTTGTTGATATAAATAATTCAATTTACAAATCACTTGTCAATGCCAGTCTTATTATTAATAATACTAATAATTTCAGGTCTATTTTAAATGTATTATAATGTAAACAGAAATGACTAGATTGAATAATGTGTACTACTAATTTTACTTCAACATAAATGGCACAGAGGACAAGATATTGTCATGGGAAATTAACAGAGTACACTCCAATATAGCGGGGTGGGCATTGTGATACAAAGCTAGCTCTCTCTCTCTCTCTCTCTCTCTCTCTCTCTCTCTCTCTCTCCACCCTTTGCAATGGCGGCATGCAGCTGCCCACGGCGATTTCGAGACCATGTTAATTTCTTATTCGGGAGTTACATATTAACCATCAAATACAGTGGTTAATCTCCCGCCTTCTCCGGTGGTCTGAAGTTCGATTCCCTGCTCTGCCAACGCGGAATCAGAGAAGTTTATTTCTGGTGATAGAAATACATTTCTCGATATAGTGTGGTTCGGATCCCACAATAAACTGTAGGTCCAGTTACTAGGTAACCAACTGGTTCCTAGCTACGTAAAAATACCTAATCCTTCGGGCCAGCCCTAGGAGAGCTGTTAATCAGCTCAGTGGTCTGGTTAAACTAAGATATACTTAACTTTTTCCCGTCTTCTCCACATCCAAGGACCAGTTAGTATAATATAATTAACCTCACATCAATTCACGCTCCGTGGACTTGAAGCTTTTAGATTTAAATCGTCGTTTCGTTTTTATACCGAATTATCCCAAAATTCCCCACTGTGAGTAATTCAGTACTTCACTTTTCTTCAGTGACTCACTCCATTAGTTTGGCTGCTCTGTTCTGCTCACGATCCTTATGTGGAGACTAAAACTACCTACAGTTTTTTCTTTTGGAAATAGCTCACTGCATACACTACACTTTTTCTTTGGCATGTGTCTTCTTACCTACAGCTTTCCTTCTGAGTAACTCACTACCTACAGCTTTACTTCTTAGAGTAACCCATTACCTACAGTTTTCTTTGGTGAGTGACCCCTGTTAGTATTATTTCGGGAACTCAGTACCATAATTAACCATCGTCTCAATTTCATTATTTGCAATCAACATAGGCCCCAGCCTCTGCATATAACAGCAGCATAAAAACTAGACTGTTATGATGTTAGTTATTTTAACTTACTCGATCAGATTTTTCAATTTC
Organism: Macrobrachium nipponense; assembly: GCF_015104395.2. Taxonomy (NCBI): domain Eukaryota; kingdom Metazoa; phylum Arthropoda; class Malacostraca; order Decapoda; family Palaemonidae; genus Macrobrachium; species Macrobrachium nipponense. The sequence continues at coordinate 18,625,663 of NC_087207.1, read as the reverse complement.
CGCGCTGCCTGTACGTGAGCACATGTATGTATGTATGTATGTATGTATGTATGTATGTATTATGTACGTACATACATATATAAATTATATATATATATATATATATATATAGATATATATATATATATATATATATATATACTATATATATATATAACCGAGCAAATTAATCATTCGGCACTGGTTCATCAAAACTAAAACAAGTGACAACTCTCATTACCTTTAGTTGCTGGGCTGTCTCTCTTTGCAAACGATATCAAGCTAGGATAAAACTAGGCTAATGAATTCTCGTAAATACAAAAATATACCTTTATTCCCCAAACTAGTTGAACATGATATGAAACAAAAGAGATTAAAAAAACGTCAACTTAAGAACTAAGTCTGACCCACAAAAAACTGTAAATTGCCATTCTATTCTCCTGAA
>NC_087207.1:18597739-18620239 GCF_015104395.2 Macrobrachium nipponense | reverse complement strand
TAAATTGTATACCCATGTTTATGCTTGTTTGGGAAGGTTACTCATCTTCCAGGTGTGTCAGATTTTAGGTACTAATCTCTTTATAATCCCTATCTGTCAATTATACAACCTTTCTTGTATTGTCAATTCCTCATGTAAGTCAGTTCATCTGCTAAGTAAAGGACGTTAAACGTCGAAACATCTTGCGGAAACTCCGTTGTTTATTTTTCCCTCGTGGATTATACCTTTATTTATGGATTTATCACGTTCCAAACTTTCGTGATTCAGTTATACATATATATATATATATATATATATATATATATATATATATATATATATATATATAATATATCATATATGCAATCATATGTGCGTACATAAACTTCACAGGTGGACATCTTTATCTCTCTCTCTCTCTTCTCTCTCTCTCTCTCTCTCATATTTACATTGTCTATCAAGAAAGTTGGTCAGTCGGGTATGTAGGGTGGGGTATATGGATTCACACACTAGTTGTAAATATACCTGGACCATTATAATCGCTTGTACGATAATGTTGCCTTATCATCAGGATTGTCTTAAGTTATTTAATGGTTCTCTCAGTAATTTTCTATTTTTCCGCATTTGTATTTCAAATTGAATAACATACTATATGTGTGTGTGAGCCTTCATAAAGGATTTATTTCTGTAAAATTAGAAATAATTCTTTGGTAATTTACTAACTAGCATCATTCTGATTTCCGGAGAGAAGATGTTCTCGACTTCATCACGTGAATGAACGCAGCTACCTCATCGGATGATGACTGACTTTCTTTTCCTTTTAGAAATATGTATTACAGTGAAAATGTTGTTCCTCAATTAAATAATTATACATTGGATCTGAGGGAAGAGCACCAGTTACTTATTAAATCACATTAGGATGTAGGGCGACTTGGTGACAGCGTTACAAACACTGAGGAATGAAGCCAGTTAGAAGTAGCGAGAGGCGACTTTCACCTGGGAAACTCGCGGGAGAAATGAGGTAGTCTCGCCAGAAATAAGCTGAGTATTTGGCGTAGTTTTGAAAATTATTTTCGGGGGTAGATTATGGACTGAATTTGGGGAATTAGGTTTTCTTTAATATATAGACATCAAGTAGAGAAAACAGTCCTTGGATTGGTTAAGTTTAGGGGTCGCTCTATCAAGTTATTACAAAGATATTTACAGTTTGGGGTTGGGCTGCCTTGAGCAGCCCTCAATACCTAGTATGAGAGGGATTGATGGCTGCTCCCAGCCGCCCCAAGACCGGAAAGGGTTAATGGTCAATTTGAAATATTTCGACAATAGCAAAATAACTAACTAGATAAATAAGAAATAAATACGTTTATGGACATAAATACGTAAATATATTTTTAGAGATCTTTCTACGATAAAGAGTTAATCTAGTATACGAAAATATTAATAAGTAAATAAATATAAGATGAATACATTCAGTGACATAAACATTCAAGTATATTTTCAAATAGCTCTCCAGGATAATAAGTTAATCCTTTATGCAAAGTAATGGATTATGACCGCACATGCGCAGAAGATACGACATTGCCTACCGCTTTCAAGAAACGATTTGAAATAAAATATTTATTTCATGTCTTAAAATCGACTATTAAACGAACTCCACAATTAGTCGATTCACAAGTTAAAATGATGCTTCCTTAATCAATTACTAGGAAAAAAGACGATACTTAACGATAACGAAGGGAGAAACAAAAAGAAAGAAACAATTGACATCTCGTGCCATTGCGAGCAAGAGAGAGATAGAGAGATCGCATGACTGAACCCAAGGCTGGGAGTTCGAGCAAGACGAGCGTGGCTGCCCGCCGGAAAAGACTTTGGTGGAGGAGGTCCCTACGGAGCCACCATACGACATCTGCTACTGCTGCCCGAACAACAGATGCATGAACGTAAGTCAGAGCTGGTGTTGACACTTTGCTGGAGTCGATTAAGGTTGATTGTAGAAGTGGAAGTTTGCCGAAGTGTTCTCTGGAAGTCATTGCATGTCTGGTCTAGGCCTGAGCCAGGGCTGACACTTCTCTGCAGTCGAATAAGGTTGATTGATATATTGCTGAAAAAGTTGTCCTGAAGTCACTGCAATGCTTGGTCAAGTTCTGAGTTCGTGCTGACACTCTCTGCAGTCGAATAAGGTTGATTATATATGTAGAAGATTGCTGAAGTGTTTTCTGGGAGTCATTGCATGTCTGGTCTAGGTCTGAGTCAGGGCTGACACTTCACTGCAATCGAATAATGTTGATTATATATATATATATATATATATATATATATATATATATATATACATATATTATATATATATATATATAGAAGATTGCTGAAGTGTTTTCTAAAGTCACTGGCAGGCTTGGTCAAGGTCTGAGTTAGTTGACACTTCAGTGGAGTTGAATAAAAATGGATTACATATATATGAAATTGCTGGAGTGCTTCCCGAAGATGAGGTTTCAGGGAACAATGGAATTAATTTTCCCTGGAGATGTGACCTCCAGAAAAAAAAATGTACTAAATGCACATATATAATGTCATATGAAGCAATTTTGTCTTCCTAATTAATACGATTTCTGAGCATTTTTGCTTTATTCTATTTCTAATTCACATTTTTAACATCCTCACAGGGTCCAGGAGATAGGTGCGGAGGAGACTACGATTTGTCTGGACCTTGTGCCGAGGGCCTGGTCTGCAGGCCTTACTATGGTGGAGAATATCCAGGTCTGTATGAGACCTGTCAGTGATTCCTGACCTGTCAGTGAAAACCTGTCGCTCTGAATGTGCACAAGAGAACTCCAAAGTCCAGACCTAGCCTTAGACCTGGGAATAAAGGCAATTAAACAGAAAATAAGGTTGGTGATTATCCGAATAACGCAACCTGAACAGAAATGAACGTTGTTGATTCTCTGAGTAGCAGGACAAGTAGGTCAGGCAGAAGGGGACCAAAGGATGACAATTTTTTTTTTAGAAAAAATGTTATCACCAACAAAAGCTCCACAAGGCTTCAATACATTGTGTACAATAATCACCTTTGTGCTCCTTGTTTAATGAACTGTTCCATAGCTGTTTATTCTATAAGTTATATTATAATTTAAAATTAAAGAATAAAAACATTGTAATTTCAATGTAGGTAACAAAACTTGATTTGTAGAACATAAGTAACACTTGGAATAATCATGGGTGAGATTATGTTTGATAGAATACCGTCTCAGTACTACTGCAATGCAAATCAAAATGCAAAATCAGAAATAAATTAATATAAATATGCATATCTCTGTTCATTAATTATGATTATTGATCAATTCTTTTCTACCTCCTAACTTTTCTTGACATATTAGTAAACGCAATCTTACTAATTATTTAACAACAAGGCAGAAGACTAACTGGATGAAAATGTCTCAAATTTTCAAGTAGATTTAACAATCTCGTGCAAGTTAAAGTCTTTAGTCTCGATAGATTTCGGTACTCCAAAGACTCATTAAAACTGCTTTATGGCGGCAACTGGCAACTTTGTATATTACGCACGCACTAACTTAAAGCCTATTAGGCAATTACTAGTTTAAGTAATTTAATTCATAAGTTTAATTTTATTATTCATTTCACTTATCATTAACGCTAATAGTTACTATACTGAGTAGCATTAAGTTATTTACTTTTAATTTAAGAAAAATAGATAAAGCTTCGAGTGAGGCTAACGACCGAACGGCTATTCCCCACAGTCGGACACAAATCCCAATCCTTTCTGATTTCTAACATTTTCTAATTCGACACAAAGTTGAACGCGAAGCCGATTTTCTGAAGAATATTAATTTAATATTAATTTCTATGCGACAGAATTGCTATTACAGATTAAACCCTGTAAGTTACTGATATTCAGCTATACTTCGTAAATTTAATTTCCTCTCATGAGCAAATTGAATCCATCTCTTTCTTGCAATTAAAAATGGGTAAAGCCTTTTTATTAAGGTTACGAAAGCACAAAAAATAGATTTAACCAACCCACTTGAATAGATTCAGGTCTTAACCTTACCCTGATGAAACTTTTGGGATCGTTTTATTACGTTTTGCAATGAAAGAGGCCTTTCAGTTGTGAGTTATAATGCGTAAATATTAAGCTGTTATCTTAGAATAAGCTAAAAAGACTAAAGACTATTATTAAAAACAGTAATTACAACTCAAACAACAAAGCTATTTCTTGCTGTAATTTACACCAATTAACACGCCATGACCAAAGCTGCAGGATTATGAATTCTAAGAAGCAAACTATTACTCATCTGTAAGAGTAATTACAAATAAATGTGCTGAAATTTCTGTCCCACACTTCATGAGGTTCTGACAGTATTCAGATGCTGAGGTTTTACTAAGCGTTTATGTTTCCCAAATTAACTTATGGGTGTGAAGTGTAAACTTCAGAAAAGCCTAATAGCCTGTAGATGCTGTCGAGATGCCTCTGGATCTATACTACCACCTTCTGCTGGTTTGGAATAGGTAGGATTTCAGAAGCTCCCCGCAAGTCCTTAACAAGCATTTGTATTAGAAATGAAAGGCATCGTCAGTTCTATGAAAATCACCCCAAGCAACCTCAACCATTTGCTTTATGAGTGAAACTTATAACCCGTGAATTGGCCAAGACTGTCGTCAGCTAGAAAATTGGCGGACGAATACAAACAAGATGGCACGAAATGATGGCGGCTGGATGGAAGATATTTTGGTAAAACTTAAAGCAAGCGCATATGTTTTTGGGTGATCCAACCTAACCTAACCTATCGCTGACAGGGTCGGGGCAGAGTCAAGGCAGGCTCGGGGCAGGGTCGGGTCACGAACTACTTACCTTGGCGGAGGGATTATGGGCTGGGCAAAAGGTGTTGCGTGGCCTGGCCAACTAAACTGTAAACTACCCTAATCAAAATTTACTAAGACCTAAACTAACCTTGAGAAAGACTAAATAGAGACAGGAGTGGATCCCGAGTACCAAGACCTTTACAAAAGCAAAACTATTTCCTAGGTATAGGGACATGGGAACCCTGACAAGAAATATAGATTCTAACAGCCAAAAGAAATAGTGTTCGAGTTCATGTAGTTGGAGGGAAAATTTGAATTTTATATTGCCCGTCGGAAGTATTTTATCCAAAACAATTCTATCACAATCATCATTATAGCTGTAAGTATATAACTTTATACACTTTTTTTTATTTCTGTATTCAAATTTTATAGGCTGTCAATTTTATAAGTAGATCTAGGGTACCTATCTGCGGCTGCCCAGACTATAGCAGTTGCGGTTTTTCTATGCAGTTTTATTTACTGAACAAAAATTTTAAGTAATATTTATTCGGACGGCTGTAATTAACCCCCAAGGGCCAGTACTAAAAGTAATACATCAGAAGCACTCCGCACTGGATATTAAAATAAATAATCACCTACATGGAAAGAGCATGTGAAAGCATATATAGTCATTATATGAGAGATTGAATGGGGTGGAATTAAATGAGCTTGATAAGTTTTTACCTCGAATTTTTCCTAAGTCGGGAGAGGTGTTTCCTCTACGGTAATGTTTACTTTTAATGAGCCCTCTAACTTACTTTCTTGCGCAAACAAAAGCAGTTCCAGTTACTCATTATTGGCTGAGAGGTGTGACATCGTTATGACGTCATGGATTTCATAAGCAATTACGAACGACTTTAGTAGAAAACTAAGTTTCACAAGCATTTCAGCGGAGTAATAAAGTTACCCGTCCAGTGTCCACTGGTATCCTTGTTTGACTGAATACTTGATGGCAGAGGCAGTGGCTGGCCCTTCTGGCATTAATTTTGACAGAGACCTTCGATTTCCTACCGATTGTTTGCAGTGCAATGTGAATTACGGTGAATTTTATCATTATTTGTCTAGTGGTGGTAAGACGTTGTGATTGAATATGCTCAAAGACATAATTTAATTCTAAAGCAAAAAAACTGCGAGTGTTGTGGAGCTATTTGTCGGATCGACTACAACAGGAACGCCTTTAGGTGTGATCCGCCACGGTAAGTAGCCTTACTGTAACCCCTGTGGCTAGCGCGCGCAGCGCAACATTACTTCTTGCCAGTACATGCCGTGCTTGCCAAGAATGTTTAAATATGCGGATAAGGCTCGAAGCGCCGTTCCGCCACGGCCTTGCTGACAGCACACAAATAGATCGTCACGGATATGTAGTCGCTCCCTACTTTGTGTTGTTTTGGTATCGCCGCCATATTGGTTTTGGTGTTCTTCCGCCGATTTCGGTCAGCGGTCGAGTCGCCGTGTTTAGTACTGGCCCTTGGGGGTTAATTACAGTCGTCCGAATAAATATAACTTTAAATTCTTGTTCAGTGGGTAAAATAACATAGGAAAACGTCAATTGCCATAGTCTAGGCCACCGCGGATTGCTTCTGTAGAAATACCGTTTTATACAATTAACTTCTTCAGTACTGCTGTATTGGACAACTTTGGTCTAACGCTCAAGTTGTAATAGGTCTTCACACAACCTTTACAACAACAGATTTAACAAGTTTTTGTTATGATTATCCACTAATTTTAAAGGATACATTAGTTAAGAAACTTGGAAGAATTTTACTGTATTTGTTGTAAAATCATCATGAACTAAAATTTGACTACTTTTAGGATTTTTGGGGTACAATCCACATTGAAGTCAATGGATTACAGAGTATTAATAAGGAAAAACCAGAGTATGGCTCCCTAAATTAAACAACAATGTAATGGTCCAGTACAATTACAGTACTATAACGCATTTAACTTATAAGCAAAAAAACTATGGCATGAATATTTCGGTTTATGGATTTTCGAAAACTAAATTTAGGGATTTTTTTTACCTAAATATACTTTTACTAACTAGTTTTGAAAACTAATGCAATATTCCTATCAAATACTACTGGACTGGCCGATGTATTGAGAACTTACAGAAGGGATATTATAGCTGGTTCACTTAAGGTAGACGTTTGTTTGGTGGCCGCTGATTGGCTGGGAGCTGCCTACCTCCAGGTAGAAGCCAATCAGCGGCCGCCAAACAAACGTCTCGTTAGCATAGTGCTCGTCCAAGACTACTTTAAGTGAACCCGCTATAGCAGCGAACGAGGAAAATTAACTTTTACCATGATCGTTGCGTTTAAACGACCATGAAACCTTAAGTCTCCAATGGAATTGTGATCAAAAGAGTGAACGGAGTAAAATCACTCGCATACTCGATAGCCGCAAGTATATTGGAGCCAAGTTGTAAAAGTACACAGTAACTGCATACTTTTAAACCGAATAAGAACCTTACGACGTAACATTTTTCAGTTTGCAGGTAGTCTAAAGTTTTCTGTATATATTTTACTGTACACGAAACATTATAATATCTAGCTCGTAAACTATACGTAAAAGTTACAGATTACACACAACATTCCATGACGACAACCAGTTGTAATATAGGTTTTACAGCAGTTGCAAATGCATCATCTAACAAGATGCTGAATTTACCAGAACGACACAAATTTTCATCCTACAACCAAATTTCCCCCCAAAATAATTATGCCTTATATATAACAACGATACCTGCAGGCAGGCGTCATATCTGTTGATTTTATACTACACAACACTGGCAGTCTAGCACTCATTAGACAAAAGAACTTTCTGAAACGAATTTCAACCAATCAAAGATACACAACCGAGTCTTTTGAAGCGAAGAAAGAGGGACTTCTCACTGGCTGAGAGATTAACAAAGACTCTATAGGAATAGTTTTCTTTCTAGTGAACGTGATCATAAAACAAACAAGTCTGACATCTGCTGACATCTGGCGGTAAGTGGTTAACCACGACGAAATTCAGAAAAAAAGCACACACACACAACCAAAGAATAGTATAAGTAACAAAAGAAAATTTAATACGACTTCCTGTTATATGTTTTCCTTGTTCGCTTTACTATGGATCTTAGAATTCTCTTACATTTACAAAACAGTGTGATATGAGTTTCGTCAGGAAAATGGAACGGCAGCAAAATATACTTCATTCGTAAAATTTTTCATGGCTTCATGATGTTTTGTTTATATGACTGTATCTAAGTAACTCCCATGGTTCAGTAATGGAATATCTCATAAACATTCTATTTTACTGGCAATGGGTAGACTAATTTCTCAAACATTTGAAGGATAAACTTGAAACGTGAAACTTTAAATCAATGTCTGGCGATTTTTTTTAGTATTGAATATTTAAAATTCTCCTTTCCATATCTATATGTGATAAAGTAGATAGATTCCACTGCGTATATTACTATTCACTATAATGAATGAACATAAGAACTAGAATTAAATGACTTTTGTCTACTGCCTAAAAAGTGCCAGAAAGCAAGTGCCACAAAAACGAGACAATCGTCGTATTGCACATTGATTTTATTTTGCTACATTTATATTTTGTACACCAAGATATCCTTCTGATATACAATATGCATGTGAGGATTTTCTTTTCTCAGAGACTGCACGGTTTGAGTCTATTGTACTAGAAAACAGCTATTAAGTTGAAATCTCAGTGGTACTTCACTTTCTGCTCTGCTGCAATGATAGTTGTACACGGACTACCTGGTTATTTTTATTTTTGCTACTAACATAACTCTCTTGATAAAGAGGATGGTGCATCACTTTCAATAATGATGCAATAAAAGGTGATCCCTTCATCTCCAGATGCAGTTTTTAGTTTTCTGTAAAAGAAAACTGTTCAAATGGGTATTTGTCAATATCTGGAAAAATATCAGATTCATTCAGTCTTTTGAAAGTTTCATAAACGGAATATTTTTCGCCCAAACCGCGTATTGTGCTATAGCCTATTTAGTAATGGTTTATCCTAAATACATTTTAGCTACGTCTTCCTAACAATGCTAAATCTTTGTACGGTAACAATGCTTGGAATGATTTTCTCTTCGATAAAAGTCTAAGTTGGGAGACGACCAGGTTGTTAACAAGAACATGTTCATGATTCTCGTCTCCCAGTTTAAATAAATTGCCGAATTGTGAGTTTATAACTACAACCTCTCTCTCTCTCTCTCTCTCTCTCTCTCTCTCTCTCTCTCTCTCTCTCTCTCTCTCTCTCTCATTTAGTTCTTCAATACTGTTCTTACATATCTATTCTGTTACCTGATCTGCCTGTTTCGTTTCTTACGGTCTTCCTTTACGGTTATCTGTCCCGAACCACCACCACCAACCTCCTCCTCCTCCTCCTCCTCCTCCTCCTCCTACTACTACTACTACTACTACTACTACTACTGCTACTACTACTACCACCTCCTCCTACTACTACTACTGCTATTACTACTACTACCACCAAAACTATTTCTACATGTATTATCTAATTTTCAATCAAACTTCAGGGTTTCCAAAAACATCTCCGAAGTCGAGACATCAAAGATCTCCATCCATCAGATCAGGTTAATTGATCTGCGTCTTGGGAGAAAAATGAGAATTTTCATTAGCGTAATTGATAGCTAGTTCTTTAAAAAGTTTCACGAGATAAAAAATGCAGTTGAAAATGGTCACTGATAAATTATCGTGAGAACAATACATTTCTTAAAAAAATGCGATTCTGAAAAAGAAAATGATGAAGGTATAATTGCTGTTCATTACAGCTTAACAAGCGACATATGAACAAAGGGAAATGTTATACTGAAATTGCAGTCAACATCTGTAATACGGTAAATAAATGAAAATATCGTATCCTTTGAAAAGCAGGTTAAGTGATGATATTCTCTCTCCCTCTCTCTCATGCTCGATATATTCATATATATATTTTTTTCGTCTTTTCATTAATAATTTTTTGGGGGAACATTTTTGTAAATTTCATGATAATAAGTTGTATATGCCTCTTTTTTTTTTTTTTTTTTTTTTTTTTTTTTTTTTTTTTTTTTTTTTTTTTTTTTTTTTTTCAAAATGTATTGTTTTCTGGATGAATCACCTGTTGACCGCGTGTGTATCCTCCAAGGTGTGGCTGCGCTCAGGCGTTTCCTCGTTTCTGTAGAGTGAAATCGACCTTATTGCTAATCTTGTAGTGTTAGTTTGGATATTAAGCCTACCTTAACTATGATTTTCCTATGTAAGATCAGTTGTGCCTGAGTAAAGGGTCGAACTAGACTGAAAGTGCTTGGCTATCTCGCTTTTCATTTTTTCCTTCGTGGCAAAAACCTTTATTCATACATAGCTTCACGTTTTATATACTTCGTGATCAAGTTATTCATATATATATATATATATATATATATATATATATATATATATATATATATATATACATACATATATATATATATATATATATATATATATATATATATATATATATATATATATATATATATATATGTATATATATAGAAACGAATAACATGATCTTTCAAGCCAATAAACATGTGCTTATAAATCCTCAGGGACACGAATACATACAGTTTGATAACCATGTGAAATGTATGAATACCACTGTGCCATTAGTCTGTTACCTAAAATGTAGTAGGAATACCTGACTACCAGTATTCTCTGTTACCTATACATTTACTGAAGTGGGACTCTTCATATTTTTTTTATAAACATTTTGGTATGTTTAGAACTATTGATGTCTAAAAGGGTAAATTATATTGTTTATATTACAGTTAACTATAAAATTGTACCTCTTAATATGAAATAAAAGGGCAAATTTGTCTGCATTAAAATGCTGAAAAAAAACAGCACAGAGAGAGAACCTATTCCTGACCTGAGGAATGAATTAATACAAAGGAAAGAAAAAAACACAGGTCGTGACCGCATGAAAGAAATGATTCCTCTTTAATCGTGTCCTCAGGAATGTCTCTGCTTGACCCTTGGAGTTTGTCTTACACATCTCCTACTGTCTCTCTCTTTCGGGAACTTCTCTAAATACAGCAAATGATAATCGAAACATAACGTTATTTCAGACTTGATATTTTCCAAGACATTTACGATTGTTTGTTTGTTTGTTGTTTTTACGATGCATGGAACCAGTGGTTATTCAGCAACGGGACCAATGGCTTTACGTGACTTCCGAACCACGTCGAGAGTGAACTTCTGCCACCAGGAATACACATCTGTCACTCCTCAATGGAATGCCCGAGAATCGAACTCGCGGCCACCGAGGTGTCACGCCAACACCATACCGACCACGCCACTGAGGTCCTAAGACATTTGCGAGTATACTTATCTGCGAGCAAGTAACCAAATGCGTATGTGTTGAGTGGTGGCATTACCAATTATTTAGTTTTTTTAGGTTAATGGACTTTCATACTTTATAAATATAAAGAAACCAAGATACGAGTACAAGTAGAGAGAATGAGCCGAGGATTGTGTCAGGATTTTCATTCAGTAATCACATTAATGATTCTTTTAGGATACTTGAGACAAAAATATATATTGAGCATGAAGAGGCCTTACAATGAACTTCAAATGAAAACAGTAACTTAAGTAGTGTCAGTGAACTTTTCCTCCCATGTTGAGGTAGTCCCAGTTACCTCGGATCCTTCAAGAACTGCCAGCACCAGTAAACGCCCGGAAAGGTAACGAGATACGAGAAATTGTCTGAACTATAGCCAAGTCAGTCATCTGTAAGGTCAAACATTCATAGGTTTCTAACAAGATCACCCTCTAATATGCTCAGCTCAGAGTTATGACTTTGAATCCCGAGTTTAAATTTTACGGCGATTAGTAATTTTGGGTTTTCAAAATATGGAAATTATATTTCTCCATAGAGAGAGAGAGAGAGAGAATATAATAATTCTGCAATTATCAGGTCTTGGTTGGTTTTCATGTTTGAGTACGGACTAAACGCCGAATTAAAATAAATATAAATTTCCTGAAATTGTAGCAATCAAAAACACCGACGGTTTTTTCTCAGCTTTTACCAGAAGAAAAAAGCCAAGGCATCTAGGACAGGAATATCAGATCAGGGTTCCAAATCCGTTCCCACGGCTGGACTCATTCAATTTCCTTCATTACTGCAATGCCTACGATGGCTTTGTCGTGACACTATTGAATAATCATTAGGTTTAAAGTTAAGGAAGAGCCTTACTTTTCTTGCGACATTCAAAAGCTTCGTAAAATGTAAAACTTCAAAAATAAAAGTAAAACATTTTGCCCCCGTCAGGTATGTTAATACAAGCTTATAATTTACGCTTGGGGCGTATCTGTGGACTGCAGTTAAAAATGAGTCACAGTTTTAGAACAAATGACGTTAATTTTACACCGCTGAAACACGGCTGCAGTACCATTAAATTAAAATTCCTATTTAATGTCCATGCTGACTTGCGTCCTTTGCAAATTCATTTGTTGCGCACACGAATATGAAAACCGAAAAATATAGTATGAAACTCACCTCCGCATGAATTAGAGGGACGGAGGCACTGTCCGGGGATTTGGGTGATTACAGTGTTGTCTTTCAAACTTTGATATCAAAGAACAACCGACAAAGATAGATAAGAGCTTTGATGTTTGAGACGAAGGAACAATCAAAATCCTTGGTGGTAATGACTCTACGCTGTATCTTTAGAAAAGCCAAGCATAGTATGTACTACTTACCAGGATTTCAGATACGGTTTACACGAACACACACATACAACCATACATCGATACAAACAAACATTTACGTATGTATGTATGTATGTATGCATATATATATATATATATATATATATATATATATATATATGTACATACATACATATATACAAATTATATATATATATATCTATATATATATATATATATATATGCATATATATATATATATATATATATTATATATATATAATATATATATACACATACATATATACACATTATATATATATATATATATATATATATATATATATATATATATATATATATATATACATATATACACATTATATATATATATATATATATATATATATATATCTAGATATATATATATATATATATGTATATATATATATATATATATACACATTATATATATATATATATATATATATGTATATATATATATACACATTATATATATATATATATATATATATATATATATCTATATATAATATATATATATATATATATATATATATATATATATATATGTATATACATACATATATCACATATATATATATATATATATATATGCATATATATATATATATATATATATATATATATATATATACGTGTATATATATATACATATCATATATATATATATATATATATATATATATATATATATATACATATATACACATTATATATATATATATATATATATATCATATATATATACACATTATATATATATAGAATAATATATATATATATATATATATATATATATATATATATATATATATATATAGATATATATATATATATATATATATATATATATATATATATATATATATATATATATGTATATATATATATATGTATGTGTGTGTGTAAAATACCCTCCCTACTAACAGTTATTGTATAGGATAGGACAAAGCCTGCAACATACTGAATAAAATGAAAGTTATATTTTCATTTCGATGAATGCATTGCATCTCGAATTAAGGGTCCATCCGTATATCATCCAGACCAATTTCTCTGCCATTCCCTCTCCCGTCCTTGTTTTTATCCGCATATTTTTCAACCACGACCCCTCGCATCCGACCCAAGCGGGTTTCCGTATCCTTTCCCCTCTGGAAATGCAAAGAAATTCCTTCCAGTTTCTTTCACTGAAGGATTTATGAACAGATTTTTCGATATGCTATCTTTGCATTCGTCTCATGTTGGAAAGGAAAATTACCTTTTTTTAGAATTTAAATAATAAGAAATAAAATGTAGGCACTCCTCGTCTTTGTTTAATCTGAAATATCCATTCGACGCAGAGCAAATTTGTTACATTTATTTAGTTAACAAATAATTGAGAAGAGATGTAAGTTACTCTGATGTCATAGATGATGTAAGTAAGACATCAGGAAGTCCCATTATAACATGAAAATATCTACAACGACGTCAAATCTTTCCAAGAACACTAAAATTACATCTAAAAAAATCCTGCTGCCACTAAGTTACAGTCGACATTTCTTAGGAACATAAATAAAGAAGATCTAAACTTCTATAATGAATCTTACAACTAAAAGAAAAAATAACTTGTAAATAAAAAAAAAGATCACGAAAGCTAAATAGTTACAGTTAGGGAACTTCCAGAATTTTCCGCGTGCTAATCATCTAGTATATTCATCTGGAAACCTTTGTCCGAGTCCAGGGCATAACTACAAGCTTTGGAGTGGGTAAGTAAAATATAGTAGATATATTGGAAGGAATAGACCTTCATCTCTGTTGAACGGTTAATTCCTGGAAAAAAACCGTTTATATGTATATATATATATATATATATATATATATATATATATATATATATATATCGAGCTACAATGTCCTTTAATATCTAATTCGCTCTACCTCGGAATTAATATATTTTCTTATATGCTTAACCGAGGGGGAATTTTTTCTCGATAATAGACTTGCCTGGACCAGGGCGCGAACCTATGGATCCTTTCAAATCCAGGAACGTCAGTGAAGCTTTACCTACTGCACCACCGCGAGAGGCTAAAAGTTCATGTCGCCTCCGAGGTAGAGCGAATTAGATATTAAAGGACATTGTAGTTCGATATATGTATATGAATCACGGAAATGTGATATGACTTATAGATTGGCTACGTGCTGTCAAAAGCACTACAAACGCTACCGGAGTCGAGGTGGGTTGATGTTGTCTCCAAACCAACTAATTACCTGCGCGCGAAAGGTATTTAAGGGTGAGAGGCGACATGAACTTTTAGCCTCTCGCGGTGGTGTAGTAGGTAAAGCTTCACTGACGTTTCCTGGATTTTGAAAGGATCCATAGGTTCGCGCCCTGGTCCAGGCAAGTCTATTATCGAGAAAAAATTCCCCCTCGGTTAAGCATATATGAAAATATATTAATTCCGAGGTAGAGCGAATTAGATATTAAAGGACATTGTAGCTCGATATATGTATATGAATCACGGAAATGTGATATGACATATATATATATATATATATATATATATATATATATATAGTATATATATATATATATATATAAACACTTACTAAGCCGCAAACATCGGATGAAAATATTATCATACTTTGAAAATTTAATGCCAGAAATATTAATGAAAACTAAAGATATTAAAAGCTATCTCTTCCGCCAACTGAAGTTTAATAAATGTCACAAGCTTGGTCTTCAACAAAAATAATCTTGGAAAACTCATTTCTTGCGGTTATTGAAAATACCAAAACATTTCTTTCGCTATAAATGCGCAAAGGATGCAGAAATACGGTATCGCATCTTTCTATTAAGCTATGATAGGCGATAAGATTTCTCTTGACAATAATTCCTTCGCGTTTTATTTAAGTAAAAAGATTCTGCAAAACATTTAACAAAAGACTGATTTTCGACTTTGCGATGCAGTTCATCTATGAAATCCACGAAAAGCCGCATAATAATAATAATAATAATAATAATAAAACACCATCAGCTTCCTCAAAAATACAATGCGCAACTGGAATACAATACTTACAAGCTCTGGAATAAGACTAGCAGAGGTTAATATCAGGAGAGGGATCTTCCAGGGCGACTAACTGTCCCCACTACTCTTCGTAGTAGCCATGATTCCCATGACAAAAGTACTACAGAAGATGGATGCCGGGTACCAACTCAAGAAAAGAGGCAACAGAATCAACCATCTGATGTTCATGGACGACATCAAGCTGTATGGTAAGAGCATTAAGGAAATAGATACCCTAATCCAGACTATAAGGATTGTATCTGGGGACATCAGGATGGAGTTTGGAATAGAAAAATGCGCCTTAGTCAACATACAAAAAGGCAAAGTAACGAGAACTGAAGGATAAAGCTACCAGATGGGAGCAACATCAAACACATAGATGAGACAGGATACAAATACCTGGGAATAATGGAAGGAGGGGATATAAAACACCAAGAGATGAAGGACTCGATCAGGAAAGAATATATGCAGAGACTCAAGGCGATACTCAAGTCAAAACTCAAACGCCGGAAAATATGATAAAATTAAAAGCCATAAACACATGGGCAGTGCCAGTAATCAGATACAGCGCAGGAATAGTCGAATGGACGAAGACAGAACTCCGCAGCATAGATCAGAAAACTAGGAAACATATGGCAATACACAAAGCACTACACCCAAGAGCAAATACGGACAGACTATACATAACACGAAAGGAAGGAGGGAGAGGACTACTAAGTATAGAGGACTGCGTCAACATCGAAAACAGAGCACTGGGGCAATATCTGAAAACCAGTGAAGACGAGTGGAAAATAGCTAGTGCATGGGAAGAAGGCTAATAAAAGTAGACGAAGACCCAGAAATATACAGAGACAGGAGAATGACAAACAGAACAGAGGACTGGCACAACAAACCAATGCACGGACATACATGAGACAGACTAAAGGAACTAGCCCAGCGAATGACAAGTTGGCAATTGGCTACAGAGGGGAGAGCTAAGAAGGAAACTGAAGGAATGATAACAGCGGCACAAGATCAGGCCCTAAGAACCAGATATGTTCAAAGAACGATAGACGGAAATAAACATCTCATCCCATATGTAGGAAGTGCAATACGAAAAACGAAACCATAAACCACATAGCAAGCGAATGTCCCGGCACTTGCACAGAACCAGTACAAAAAGAGGCATGATTCAGTGGGCAAAAAGCCCTACCACTGGAGCCTGTGCAAGAAACATCAGCTACCTTGCAGTAATAAGTGGTACGAGCACCATCCTGAAGGAGTGATAGAAAACGATCAGGCAAAGATCCTCTGGGACTATGGTATCAGAACGGATAGGGTGATACGTGCAAACAGACCAGACGTGACGTTGATTGACAAAGTCAAGAAGAAAGTATCACTCATTGATGTCGCAATACCATGGGACACCAGAGTTGAAGAGAAAGAGAGGGAAAAAATGGATAAGTACCAAGATCTGAAAATAGAAATAAGAAGGATATGGGATAATAAAGAAACAAATCCACAGTTATGTATATGTACATATTCTTAAAGATAAATCCGTTCGATTCTCATTCGCTACTATGAGTGTTTCTTAATAATAATGATAATGATAACAGCAACATAGGTGACCATCTTTAGTAATAAAACAGCAACAAAAGGAAAAATAATATTCCTCATAAGAAGTAAATGGCTTTTCTATTCATAGGCGTCATATGTAAGAAAGGCGAAGTTCTATGAAATAGGGAAAAGAAAAAAACCATAACCCAAGACGAAGATGGACGTTCCAATGGAATAGGAAGCACCCCCCCCCCCCCCCCCCCCCCCACCTCCCAAAAAAAAAGGGGAGCAATTGTCAAAAAGACACCACTCCTTTCAAACCTCCCCTACACACAAAATTTTCATTATAACTAAAGCTCCATTGTCTGTAACTCTTTTTTTTTTTTTTTTTTTTTTCTCGCTTTCCCGTTTGGTATTATTTTTTTTACGGGAAAGTTATTATGTCAATATATACTGGATTTTACTGTGATGTTGAACAATATTCCATTTATAATAATAATAATAATAATAATAATAATAATAATAATAATAATAATCCCTCCACTGGAGCCTGTGCAAGAAACATCAGCTACCTTGCAGTAATAAGTGGTACGAGCACCAACCTGAAGGAGTGATAGAAAACGATCAGGCAAAGATCCTCTGGGACTATGGTATCAGAACGGATAGGGTGATACGTGCAAACAGACCAGACGTGACGTTGATTGACAAAGTCAAGAAGAAAGTATCACTCATTGATGTCGCAATACCATGGGACACCAGAGTTGAAGAGAAAGAGAGGGATGATAAGTATCAAGATCTAAAAATAGAAATAAGAAGGATATGGGATATGCCAGTGGAAATCGTACCCATAATCATAGGAGCACTAGGCACGATCCCAAGATCCCTGAAAAGGAATCTAGAAAAACTAGACGCTGAAGTAGCTCCAGGACTCATGCAGAAGAGTGTGATCCTAGAAACGGCACAGATAGTAAGAAAAGTGATGACTCCTAAGGAGGCAGGAATGCAACCCGGCAACCCCACACTATAAATACCACCCAGTCAAATTAGAGGACTGTGATAGAGCAAAAAAAAAAAAAAAAATAATAATAATAATAATAATAATAATAATAATATAAAATCACCATATGTTTATGAACCTGTACATTTTAGATTCTGTGCATACTTTTAGATGATGATAATAATAATTAATTAATAATAATTCAATGCAATTGCACCCTTCTAGATGAACCATCAAACAATTAATTATAAAGCAGAGACGACAACAAAGGGAACCTGTCTTAATTGTATTATGAATCTTCTCTTCCTAATAATTATTATAATGTGACAAAAAATGTCTCGTTCAATGACGTCATAGAACAATATGTCGAGTCAGTGCGTGGGTGGGTGACCACGAATCTCTGAGATCGACACTCAGAGATTGACAATAAACGTTAGCAGTTTAATATGACCTGTACTGGGTCATGCTAGCGACCGCGAACCCCACAGATACAAGGGTCTTCAGTTAGTGTATCACTCATGGGAACCACTTTTGCCAAAAGACTTTTTCAGAGTCTAAGAAACTTGAATAGGCGGCTTTTCTTTGACCTGCAAATCCCCCTTTCGAAGTTGTAATTGAATTTCCAAAGAAAGGTCTACGGAAGTTTTGGGAGATGAGTCATGTTCTTTTTTATATTTTATTTTTTCTAACTCGCCTCTAATTAATTTCATGGTGCTTCTTTTCTTGCGAACTTGGAAATTTCGTCCATGCAGTATACGTTGAATCTTCTAACTTTTCGTGAATCACGTTTTGTTCCCAAGCATTATATGATTCCTAAATGAAATGTAAGACATATTGCTATCGCTGTAGTCCTATGTGCTGAACTATTACCGATATTAGTAACAGTCAAGTTTGTTTGTTTGTTTGTTTGTATAGTGTTTTAACGTTGCATGGAACCAATGGTTATTCAGCAACAGGACCAACGGCTTTACCTGACTTCCGAACCACGTCGAGAGTGAACTTCTATCACCAAAAATACACATCTCTCACCCCCCAATAGAATGCCCGAGGTGGCAGGCCAAGACCATACCGACCGCGCCACTGAGGTGCTGAGGTTGTAATAGTCAACAGAGAGAGAGAGAGAGAGAGAGAGAGATGTGGGGTGAGGGGGTGGGGTGGGGTTCGAAATATTTTAGAATTCCTCAACATAACCATAACCCGTTTTTACAACCAAGCTTTGTGTGCACTCCATATCGAATTTATAGGTAAGAGCAACGCAATAAAGATGTCTAATGCATCTTATCCAAAATGTGGCAATCATTTGCTATCGCTTCACGATCTTACCTGAACTTAGGACAGACACTTATAACGTTTTTCTATAAACCTAAATTCGATTAAGTCCAGAATGCTAAGATGGTTCGAATTTCAATGCTCCTGCTTCAGTCACTCTGCTGTATTGCAAGAGATGCCCGATACACACACACACAAAAAACTTAAAAATAGCCAAGAAAATTGTTCAGAAAATACATCTAATAGTACATAACATGACGGAGTCTAAAATCTGTAACTCATTAACAGGCAAGGACAATAGAATTCAGGCCAAAGGCCAAGTACTGGGACATATGAGGTCATTCAGCGCTGAAAGGGAGATGAAGAATACAGGTGTGAAAGGTGTAACAGAAGGAAAACCTCAAAGCAGTTGCGCTATGAAGCAATCTATAAGAGTGGAAAGAAATATATAAGAAAGAATACGAACGGAGTTACACCAAAAGAAATGAAAGTGGCTGCAGCTAGGGGACGAAGGGACGTTACAGATAACCTTAAGTAATGCCTACGGTGGGGTGTACTAACGTCACTATCCCATTCCCTAACAGTATTTGAGTGTTTTGAAGCTGGAGGAGTCTACGTATGGCATATTTCATTTAGTCAAATCATTGAACTTTAGACATTTTTGTAACCAGAAAAAAATATATCTTAAAAGGACCCTTTAGTTTCATGTTCAATTGGTCCAATTTGTTGCTGTGAAATTAGAAAAAATAATATAATCTGCAACATACATTTTTGTCAGTTTTCCAAATTTCCTTATCGCCTAATTAATAATGTTGTCGTTGTTTGGGCTTTATCAACTTGTTACGGTTGCTATGTACCCCTACATACATGTTAAATTAATT
Source organism: Macrobrachium nipponense (assembly GCF_015104395.2). Classification (NCBI taxonomy): domain Eukaryota; kingdom Metazoa; phylum Arthropoda; class Malacostraca; order Decapoda; family Palaemonidae; genus Macrobrachium; species Macrobrachium nipponense. The sequence continues at coordinate 18,599,937 of NC_087207.1, read as the reverse complement.
TATGTCGTTGAACAGCCCATGAAGTTTTGAGGATTAATTGTAGCTCGGTTTTAGCGATCTTACAGAAGGCATTTCAAAAACTTTCAAATTTGGTCAGCATAACCGAGGAAGTACTTTATTTGAAATATATATTCATATGTATATACTAGAATAGCAAGTCCATTGTCACATCTTTCAAGCCCCGTCTCAGTCTTTGCCATAAAAGATTCATGGAGTCTCTCTCTCTCTCTCTCTCTCTCTCTCTCTCTCTCTCTTTAGAATCAACTTTAGAAATGTCCGAACCAAATCCTTCATTCAGAAGCAGGTCTGAGCCCCACATTCCCCTCCATCCCATTTCCAATTTCTGGTTCGTAGGCCAGAGTCAATTTCAGTTACTATACCCCAACTTCAAGATAAAAAGAGATGAAAAAAAAAAGAACTCTATAGTACAAACCCAGCTGTGCATAGGGGCGTCATCTAAGGAAATATGTAGCCTTGTCGAATGCTGTATAAGATATGAAGGGAGAAGGTTTTATAAAAGGAGAACCACGATATGAATTAGTCGTTTTCTATAGACTGCATACACATTTTGCAATCTAACTTTTATTTTTACATGTGCGAGCTCGCTGCACATTCATGAATGTAATGAAACGAAGAAAATCTTTTTGGCTGAGAAAAGAACCTATTTCAGTCTTAAACTTACTCGTATGATACTGTATAAACAAATTGTAAAAAATCCTAAGTAAAATACAGTTTGATCCCACCAGCTCCTTTTTCCTTGCCTTTGGCATCCTTACAACACCACCCTCTCTCTCTCTCTCTCTCTCTCTCTCTCTCTCTCTCTCTCATTCGGGAAACATCTGTTGCTAAAGGCAAAGAAACAGGAACATCATAAGCTGTAACAATGGCCGTGTTCATATATTAAAACATGACACCGTACCAGACTTTCAATTTAGGTCCCACCAATAAGATAAGGATGCCCCAACTCATACGCAACATACTCGGGAAACATGGAAGGCCATTTCTAAGAGACAATGATACTGAAAACGTATTTCAACGCAGCTCAATTCCTATAAAACAGATGGGTTCCGTTAGCTCTATTTTGGGCCAGGGTGCAAGAAGGGCGTGACATAGAGGGTACTATAGTAGATTCACATCAACCGTGCATCTGATGTCTAGGTCAGTTCCTTACAACGCTCCTGATTGGCTGTTGATAAGCCAATCACAGGGCAGGAAACTCTCTGTCTCTCTCGAGAGTTCACATGGGTAGGATGTATGTTCCACCTCTCCTGAGGGATACTTTTGAAAGACGTATACCTCAGGAGAGGTGGAACGTACATCCGCCTATGTGAACTCTCGAGAAAGACTGAGAGTTTCCAGCCCTGTGACTGGCTTATCAACAGCCAATCCCGAGCGCCGTAAGGAACTGGCCTAGACACTAGATGCACGGTTGATGTAAATCTACTATAGCAACGGAAGAGTATTCTTTCTTTCTTTCTTTCTTTCTTTTTTTTAATCAGTGTGGATACAATGTCGCGTCTTTATTAACAAATTTGTTAAATGCGGATGAGGATGAGAATCTAACACAGTTATATGATAATGAACGCATTCGTTTACGAGTCGTATTCATGGCCATCGTGTTTCCCTATTTCTCTCGTTATTCCTATTCACTCGAATTTCTTTTCATTCTTTCTATGACTGCGTGTTTATGATTGGCAGAAAGTGATAAATCTTCCAAATCTCATGTTTGTCAGGAAGTTCCCTTTTCTCTGAGATAAGGATTTATTTCTTCTTCAATGGGCTTTGGAGTCATTGCCAAATCAGTCTCTCTTTTTATTGCCCATGACAGCAATGATTGGAATGGGAAAATGGCCATCCAATTCTATTCCAGTTCGACTTTATTCCTACCCGAACGTTCTCTACGATAAGCTGTTGGGAATGTTATTCTTCATAAAATATTCGGCATCGTATAACAACAATAAATAGTAAAAATATATAAGAAGTCTGAATAAAGCTTTCATTTCTGGAAATCATACTAATATTTCCTTATAATTATTTATCCCTCATTGTGAGTTGGTGCAAACAGCATGTATTATGAGGGTTTCCCATTTCTAACACTTGATAAGACTCAATGAGACACAAATATTAGCATTAAGAACATTACAAACGATATTTGCATTTACATCTTCACGGGTGTAGGAATTTTATTTATGTGAAGA
>NC_087207.1:18590239-18592739 GCF_015104395.2 Macrobrachium nipponense | reverse complement strand
ATCCCTTGGTCTTATGGCTTCAGAGAGAGAGAGAGAGAGAGAGAGAGAGAGTTTCATATGTATGATATTTACGTAAAGTTATAACTAATTAAACATAATAATTTTCCTCTTTGAATTTTTCATCTTTCGGGATAATTAAGCTGGTTCCCACCAGGAGTTCCCGCTGACTGCGTCTTCCTACAATCCTTTGAGCTGTAATTAAATTGTTCATCAGTTTCGCTCAACAAGTTCTTATTAACATGGGGTAGAGAGTTACATGAAGTTACAAGGATTAGGATGTCTCAAAGACATGTTAGTCCATCCGAGGAGACATATCTTGTGTGTAAAGTGGGATGAGAGAGAGAGAGAGAGAGAGAGAGAGAGAGAGAGAGAGAGAGATACCTTACCTTACAGATACCTTACATTTTGTTCGGGTTGCCCCAGGTCTCTCAGTGTGAGGCACCTCCAATGTCTACCAGAGAGTTGCTAGTACATCTTCCGGTATATTTTGCATCTTCCAATCTTGGATGGTCTGGGATGCAGTTTAGATATTTGTCGAGCTTATTCTTAAACACATCTACGCTCACTCCTGATATATTCCTCAGATGAGCTGGCAACGCATTGAATAGACGCTGCATTATCGATGCTGGTGCGTAGTGGATTAATGTCCTGTGTGCTTTCCTTATTTTTCCTGGTATAGTTTTGGGCACTATTAATCTACCTCTGCTTGCTTTCTTTGATATTTTAGTTCCATGATATTTTCTGCTATTCCTTCTATCTGTTTCCATGCCTGAATTATCATGTAGCGTTCTCTTATCCTTTCTAGACTATATAATTTTAAGGATTGTAGTCTTTCCCAGTAGTCGAGGTCCTTAACTTCTTCTATTCTAGCTGTAAAGGACCTTTGTACACACTCTATTTGTGCAATATCCTTTTGATAGTGTGGGTACCATATCATATTGCAATATTCAAGTGGACTACGAACATATGTTTTACAAAGCATAATCATGTGTTCAGCTTCTCTTTTTTGAAGTGCCGTAACAACATTCCCATTTTTGCTTTACATTTTGCCAACAGAATTGCTATTTGATCATTGCATAACATGTTCCTATTCATCATCACACCAAGGTCTTTAACTGCTTTCTTATTTGTGATTGTCTCATTATTAGGTCCCCTATATGCATATAGCTTTCCTTCTCTGTCTCCATAATTTATTGATTCAAATTTATCAGAGTTAAATACCATCCTATTTACCTCTGCCCAATCATATACTTTGTTAAGGTCTCTTTATAGAGCGTCCTATCTTCATCACAAGTAATTTCTTTACTTATTCTTGTGTCATCGGCAAAACTACTCACTACCGAATCCTTAACATTACTGTCTATGTCCTCAATCATAATAACAAACAGTATTGCAGCTAACACCGTACCTTGTGGCACACCGGATATTACCTTGGCTTCATCCGATTTCTCATCGTTTGCAATAACTATCTGTTTCTGTTGTGTATTAAAAATTCTTTTAACCATCTTCCACTTTATCCACGATATTGTGTTTTCTAATTTTCTTCGCTAATATATTATGGTCTACCTTGTCGAAAGCTTTTGCAAAGTCTAGATAAACCACATCTGTTTCATTTCCGCTTTTCATATTTTTAATATGTTTTCACGGTGGGCTAACAGTTGGGTTGTGTACTTTTTCTGGGTACGAAACCTATGTTGTCCTATATTTAAACAAATTATTTTTTATTAAATGTTTCATAATGTTTTTTCTCATTACCCTTTCATACACTTTCATATGTGATGTTAGTTACTCACAGGCCACCTATAATTACTTGCCTCTAGTCTTGATCCACTTTTGAAAGTTGGGGTAATATATGCTAATTTGTGCTCATCATAAATCTTGCCTGTATATACACTTTGTCTTCTTAATAATATTGCAAGTGGCTTTGCGATAGAATGAACTACTTTCTTTAACAAAATAGCAGGAACTCCATCAGGCCCTGCTGCAGCTCCATTTTTAATTTCATTAATAACCTGCACAATATCAGCTTCATTAATATCTATTTTCGTCCCTTACTTCTATATCATTATCTTCATTATCTATTCTAGGGGTGAATTCTCTCTTATATCGTTCTGCCAATATGTTGCAAATTTCCTTTTTTTCATTCGTTAATCTCCCTTCAATTCTTAGAGTGCCTATTTCTATTCTTCTTTTATTCATCTTCTTCGCATATGAGTATAATAGTTTGGGGTGTTTTTGCTTGATATTATTAGGGTTTTTTCTTCCAAATCCCGTTTTTTCATTTTCTTTTGATTGTATAATCTTTTGTTCTGCATTTTTTATCTTACTTTTTAGTTCTATAACTTTCCATGCATTTTTTTCTTTTGCAGACCTTTTTTCCACTTTCTGATTTTCTGGAACAAGATCCTTCTGTCTCTTGGTATGCATGACTGATGATTACTTTTCTTCTTCGGTATATATTTATCCACTATTTTCTCTAATATTTTATATAATATCTCTG
>NC_087207.1:18575239-18580239 GCF_015104395.2 Macrobrachium nipponense | reverse complement strand
ACGTCAAGCTACTTAATAATGAGAAATCCCAAGCTACTTAATAATGAAAAACCCCAACCTTATTAATAATGACAAATCCCAAGAGTGACAAAACTTGAAATGAAAAAAGAAAAATAAATGAAAGAAATGGTATTCAAGTCCCATACCCATCATATCCAGCAAAGGAGACAAAGAAGAGGAAAGGACACAGAGACGGAGCCCCGTCTTTCCCTTTTGTTTTAGAGATCTGGCTGCCTTGTGTTATCCGATGTAATGGAAGTATGATGAATTTCCCTCTAGCAAGTTTCTGTACAATGGGTACCCATTTTTCTTTATAGTATCTGTGACGCAGTCTAATATACACACACACACACACACACGCACACACACACACACACATATATATATATATATATATATATATATATATATATATATATATAATATATATAATCTATATATATATATTTCCCTTATGTCTCTGGTTTTACAAAATCACCATGGGCAGTTATGAATCTCAGTTTATCATGAATCATAAAAAAAAGAATAATTTTTTAATCTCTTCTCATTGTAACGTTGAGTGACAGCCGTCCATATTTGAGTGCTGGTTACTAGTACATAACGAAGGTCAGTGTCACCTCTTTATTTAATGAGGGGTATTATGTAAGAAAGGGATTCCAAAATACTTTGAGGAGAAATCAATCCCTAGCCTTTATGAAAAAAAAAAAACAAATAGACGGAACTTTATCTTAAACAGCCTATCAATGTCATATATATAATATATATATTATATATATATATATATATATTATATATATATATCTATATATATATATATATACACACAAATGACATTGATAGGCTGTTTACGATAAAGTTCCATCTATTTTTTTTTTTTTCATAAAGGCTAGTGATTGACTTCTCCTCAAAGTATTTTGGATTCCCTTTCTTACATAATACCCCTCATTAAATAAAGAGGTGACACTGACCTTCGTAAGTACTAGTAACCCAGCACTCAATTAAATATGGACGGCTGCCACTCAACGTTACAAGGAGAAGAAATAAAAAATTTGTTCCTTTTATTATGGACCTGCCCATGGAGATTTTGTAAAACCAGAGACATAATGGAAATATATAGATATAAAATATATATATATATCATATAATAAAAATGAAGATTAGTCATATATATATATATATATATATATATATATATATATAATATATATATATATGTGCATACATATATACATATATATATATATATAATATATATATTATATAATATATATATAGATATATATATCTTCATTTTATTAATATATATATAATATATATATATATAATAATCTTCATTTTTCTTACTTTGATAAATAAAAAATGGTCTTCTCTATGTCATCTTTCTATTATTATTAACATATAAAGTCAGCGTCCACCAAATAAAATGCAGTATATGAGAAATTATAAAGCAAATCATATTAATATATTCATATCAAAACTAATATTACCAAATGAATTCCCTCATGAAATCAACTATCACTTGGAAAGCTTGTCAATGATGCAACTTTAAATTGGAACCGTCAGTCTCACATTGAGTGAGCATCATTTCGAAATTGTTGTTCAACAACTGTTCTGAATCAAAGGATTATCATAATTCCGGTCTGAACTGTATCTGGCTCGATGAAAAGTGAATGAAACTGATCAAATATTGTGCTATTCAGTTTTGATGTATATTTACGGATAATTCTCTGCCTTTCGGTGAATTGGAAGTTAATGGCCTTTTTTCGTTTTCGTGTTTTGGCTAAAATAACTTTTCAACGTGGTTTTAATTATTTCTGTATCTCAGACTTGAAAGTCAATGAAACACGAGAGACAAAATTGAGATGCCTTCAATTCAGATTTCTACGAGGAAAAACATATTTCATTATGGAATATTTCAAAATGATTTGCTTATGACCAAATGATTGGTTGAATCCGAGTTCTGTGAATGCTTCCATATTTTCATAAGCTCTGTTATAATGCTCTCGTTATCTGTCAGTTTCAGACGTAGACTTCTCCTTCTGTGGAAACTTTGTCTCGTTCAATCAACAAGCTGCATAAAAATTCTCTGTGAAACTCCACTACTCATTCCTTCGCGTCCTTTCCCTTTCAAAAATCTCCACACATTTCAAGCCTCCCGCCTCATAGAGCTCATCCGAGTAGTTCTGGATCTTCCAGCTCTTTCGAAATAATCCACGGTATGTCTAGATTCCTTTGTAGAATATCAACGACTTTCACGTCGTCCTCAAAGCGAGCAGAGATAGGGCGACCAAGGCCTGTTCGTATATAAAACCTGTTTAATGGCCTCTGAAGATTTGGAAAGACTTAGCAGCGCTCCTACTTGAGACTCATTAAGACCCCACCTGATGCTGCTGAATCACGAGTTCTTTATCTCTCGCTCTCGAAATCAATGGTTTCCGGTGAAAATTCATTTCCCTTTCGCAACTTCTCTTCTCTGACGATTTTTTAACACTTAAAATGTATTTCGATAAATAAAGCTCAACAGCACAGATATTCTTTACATAAAAATATGCTGAAAAATGTATGAAGGTGGAAGTGAAGCATTTCCACTAGCAATTAAAATCACGGATTATTATTATTATTATTATTATTATTATTATTATTATTATTATTATTATTATTATTGTAAATATGTTTTATTAAAAGTGATTGCTGCCTCAGCTGCATTAATTTTATACAGGTTCTTCTCTATTTTTCTAATTATTGTTTTCTCATTGTTGCTTAAACTGGTGAGCAACGCACCAAAGGTTGACATATCTCAATTAGGTAGAACGATTGGATTTTATTGGTAAAAATTTCAGTTGGGGTAGTCAAATTTTCGGGTATATCCCGTAGAGTTTATTACAGATAGAATTGATGTTAAATTCTATTTCTTTTCTATTCTTTCTATTCTTTCCTGACGTTTCGTCTGAATAAACCTCAGACATCCTCTTGGGCGGAGGTGGGTGAAGGACTGAAGTGAGAAGGTGAGTCCAGCTGCTTATATTGCGGTGGCGCAGCGGGTTGCGTCGTGCCGCTGTTATTATTATTATTATTATTATTATTATTATTAAGAAATGTGCTTACATAGTAGACCTCCCCATAACCGAGAAAACATGAACAAAATGATATATTAACACATTAAGCATAAAAGTAATACATGTATATTTTATTCACATACTGTACAACGTGGCAGAAATGAAATCGAACTTGAATGCAAAAGGAATGATATATTCTTTTGTAAATGCATCAATCTAGAATCCCATCACCCTTCAGATTCAATCGAAAAATACAATTTTGTCTAGAGATATCAAGTGGCTATTTCTGTTTGATACCATCGCACGAACTAAAAGGTTTGTAAGTAGTACCGAATTTTCTGTTTTTCAGCATTAATAACATTTCATTCAGAAGTACTGAAGTATTTTAACCTATGCGGATTTGGATCCATTAAGACAGAAGGAGCAATAATTTGAACGATTTTATGACGACAAATCTCGTAACTGCGTTCAGATACGATTGGTGAAAGCGTTGAATAAATACGTAATCAACAAGGAAATTGGCTCCATTCCCCATTTGTTACCTCCCCTTCTCTCACAGATGCCGAACAGGTGGTTAATACGGTGAGGGGAGTGAGGGTCTTCACGTGGAACATTCATAGATATATTGCTAGACGCTGGATAACTCAGGGCCTTAAATGTTACAGAGTTAGCAAGGAATTGTAATACTAACTGTTTAATATATATATATATATATATATATATATATATATATTATATATATATATATATATATATATATACATATATACATATAAAGGGTTCCAATGCGGATGCCTGTTCCATAGTTAGCCTACTTCGGGGACCTACAGAGATTCCAGTAGTGTTCCAGAGATCCTCAGGAGGAGGCGAATCCATGGGAGAAAGTCCTCCGAGCGTAAACAAACCACAGTTGTTAAGGAAGTTTTCTGATGTCTATATAGGCGTAGCATAGGCCATATTATATACAAGGATCAAAGATTTTCCCAGAGAGATTGAATTGGACTGTGCAGTTCATGTATGTGATCAATTTGGTCTTCGGGATGATGGACAAAAGGAGATTCTCTGAGGCGAAGACTATGAAACGGCCGTGGATAAATAAATAAAAAAAATAACCTGTTCAAATCGTTGGTTGGTCAATACAAAGACCAAAAATTTAAAAATAAAAAAAAATGGCTGAAATTGCGCTAGTTAAGTAAACGTATGTCCACATCAAGCTCGGTCCTGAGACAAAGCTGCTTTCACAAAAAAATAATAATAATGATAAAAATCCAATTCCGCCGTGACACACTATCCAGACAGAAAATACCTGATGGTAAATCCGAAACACTTTCTTATCACTTTATTATTAAACATCACAATATATCAGAGCAAACGGATAACGACTGTCATTCAGAACCGATGAGCGTTTATTAAACAAGGCGTGATGCGACCTCCAGCTTAATCTGGACGCATGCAAGATTTTCCCCTGACGCATAAATTGCAAACATTATATTCCTAACTTAACGTGAAGCAGTGCAATTAATACTCATAATCAATACTACTCATACTAACAACAAAGATCAAACAAAAAGGACATATGTTAAACACGTTCTTATATTCTCAGTTATAAGCGGAAACACAAAATAACTGAACAGAAATATACCCTCTAAATTCAGTACAAATAAATCAAAACATGCTTAAACCTACGGAAAATTTACGTTATAGTTTATTTGAAATTAATTTTCTGTACTGTTTAACATGCAAGTTTATATATTTTACATTTTCCTTCTAATAAATACATCATAATATCCTATCCTAAAATTCCTGGACCTTTTACTCATTGCCGAACACCTAATTCAGACCCTTTTTAGCCTTTCCTCTAACCGCCCCCCACCCCGCTGCCCAACAACAACAAAGTACTTTGTAGGATTACTCCCAGAGTAAGCGAAATTGCTTTCACCAATA
>NC_087207.1:18555239-18570239 GCF_015104395.2 Macrobrachium nipponense | reverse complement strand
TTGTCCGTGCATTGGTTTGTTGTGCCAGTCCTCTGTTCTTTCTGTCTTTCTTCTGTCTCTGTATATTTCTGGGTCTTCGTCTACTTTTATTAGTCCTTCTTCCCATGCACTCTTTAGCCACTCGTCTTCACTGGTTTTCAGATATTGCCCCAGTGCTCTGTTTTCGATGTTGACGCAGTCCTCTATACTTAGTAGTCCTCTCCCTCCTTCCTTTCGTGTTATGTATAGTCTGTCCGTATTTGCTCTTGGGTGTAGTGCTTTGTGTATTGTCATATGTTTCCTGGTTTTCTGATCAATGCTGCGGAGTTCTGCCTTCGTCCATTCAACTATTCCTGCGCTGTATCTGATTACTGGCACTGCCCATGTGTTTATGGCTTTTATCATATTTCCGGCGTTGAGTTTTGACTTGAGTATCGCCTTGAGTCTCCCCCCCCCTATGCATATATTCTTTCCTGATCGTGTCCTTCATCTCTTGGTGTTTTATATCTCCTCCTTCCATTATTCCCATGTATTTGTATCCTGTCTCATCTATGTGTTTGATGTTGCTCCCATCTGGTAGCTTTATCCCTTCAGTTCTCGTTACTTTGCCTTTTTGTATGTAGACTAAGGCGCATTTTTCTATTCCAAACTCCATCCTGATGTCCCCAGATACAATCCTTACAGTCTGGATTAGGGTATCTATTTCGTTGATGCTCTTACCATACAGCTTGATGTCGTCCATGAACATCAGATGGTTGATTCTGTTGCCTCTTTTCTTGAGTTGGTACCCGGCATCCATCTTCTGTAGTACTTTTGTCATGGAATCATGGCTACTACGAAGAGTAGTGGGGACAGTGAGTCGCCCTGGAAGATCCCTCTCTGATATTAACCTCTGCTAGTCTTATTCCAGAGGTTGTAAGTAATTGTATTCCAGTTGCGCATTGTATTTTTGAGGGGAGCTGATGGTATTTTCCTCTGCCCCATATATTTTCAGGCATTCTATTAGCCATGTGTGTGGTATCATGTCGAAGGCTTTCTTATAGTCTATCCATGCCATGCTTAGGTTGGTTTTCTTCATTACCATTTTGTCTATCAGGAGCTGGTCTTTTGTGGCCCTACACTTCCTTCTGCAGCCTTTCTGTTGGTGGGGGATGGTGTTTGTCTCCTCTAGGTAGTTGTATAGCCTTTCACTGATGATACCTGTTAGTAACTTCCACATTATTGGTAGGCAGGTGATAGGCCTGTAGTTACTGGCTATATTTCCCTTACTCTTGTCTTTTTGTACTAAGGATGTTCTTCCTGTGGTCATCCATTTGGGTGCTTGGTGATTTGAGATACAATGCTGGAGTTGTTTCTGCTATTCGTGGGTGTAGGGCCTTGAAGTTTTTGAGCCAGAATCCATGGACTTCATCGGGACCTGGGGCTTTCCAGTTTGGCATTTTCTTTAGTTGGTGTCCTGACTGTGTCTGTCGTGATCTCTGTGAATCTTTGTTTATTCTCCCTGTTTCTTCTTCCTTGACTTCCTGGAGCCATGTTGCATGTTTGTTGTGTGATACCGGATTGCTCCATATGTTTTCCCATAGTCTCTTACTTGGTTCGGCTTCAGGAATTTCTGGGTGGTTGTCTTCCCCTCTTAGTTGGCTGTATAGTCTTTTCTGGTTGGTTCCGAATAGTTTGTTCTGTTGGTATCCCTTATTCCTGTTCATGTACCGTTGGATCTTGTGTGCTTTGGCCTTAAGCCTCTGTTTTTACATCTTCTATTGTGTTGTTAGTCCCCTCTCTTGTACTTTGTATTTCTCGTTGAGTTCTCCCTTGTTTTTCTTGCTTCTTAGCCTTTTTTCTGCCATCTCTTTCAGTTTACTCAAGTCAGATCTCATCACCATGATTTGCTTTTCCTTCCAGGCGCCTTTTCCAAGGAGGTTGCTGTTTTGGTTTCTGTTGGGTTGGTTGTGACGGTGGTGTTGGTGTTCGAATCCCCATCAGTTCTGCTACTAATCTTGCTCCTGCATATGTCAAGTTATTTGTTTCTGTGATACTGGTGGTGTGTAGGTAGGCCCCATTATTTCATTGACCTCACTTGTTTTCTCCTTCCCAATTTCTTGGTGTTGTAGGCTTTCATGGAGGGGATCTTTGTTCTCTCTGTATCTGGCTCCATCCATTGTCTAATCTTTTCTACCCATTCCGTCCTCTCTGTTACTTCGTCGGTGTTTCTTCGTGTGTCGTTGTTGATACCTCATCCTCCCTGTCGTCTTCTGTGGCATCGTCTCTCAGTTCGTCTTCGTGTAATTCGTTGTCGTGTGACATTTCCCTTTCCAGTTCTTCTCTTTCTGTTGGGGAGAGCCAGTTCTTTTTCTTTATGTTCCTTACTGTGGTCTGCCAGCCTCTGCTCTGTTTGGGGGGTGTTATTCCTCTCATTTCCAGATGTTGATCAATCTTCTTCTATATCCTCTCTCCGTCGGGTTGCTTCTGATGTAGCATCTCCATATTTCCTTATTTTCTTCTCTTGTCCATTTCTTCCTTTTTGCCTCTGTAGCTCCAATCTCAGGCTGTTGATTACTGTCGTTGTGGTGATCAGTTGCTGGATGACGACCTCCAAGTACCTGACCGTCTTCCCCTACAATTGGGTTGAATACCTGGTTGCCGGACGAGGCTCCTCTGTTGCCAGAGGTTCCATTTACGTCGTTGTCGTTTATTCCTTCATTTCTTTCCATCATTGCTGAGTTTTGCTATTTAACCCATAGCTGGACCCTACCCCATCAGGGATAGGTACTCATTCACAGCTGAGTAGACTGAGGAAATTATGGTAAAGATCCTTTCCCAAGGAATTATTCCATTATTATTATTATTATTATATTATTATATTATTATTATTATTATTATTATTATTATTATTATTATTATTATTATTATTATTATTACAGCAACTTAAAACCACAGTTATTCAAGTGGAATAATTACTGGAATTTCCCTGTACCTTTTTCAATATTTCTATTTCAGTTTATTTGCAATTCATCATGATTCCTATATTGTTCAACGGATGAGATCGATATACTATATCAAATTCCTTAAACTAAAATTAAGGGTCAGTAAAATGTAATATTTCGGAGTTAGACTTGCGACCTTAGTGCACCAGTTTTTGAGTAATTGTTAAAACATTATTTTATGTTATCCCAGCGAGAGAGAGAGAGAGAGAGAGAGAGAGAGAGAGAGAGAGAGAGAGAGAGAGAGAGAGAGAGAGAGGTAGAGGGAGCAGAGAGGGCCAGAGAGGGAGAGAGAGAGAATGATTCACAGTCTTGCTTTTACCTTCCACTTAGTGGGTGTTCCCCAAGGCAATAAACAGGGTGATTTAGATTTGAAAAACTGGACAATAATTCAGCAGGGAATAAATTATACACTTCATAGCTAAGGAGCTTTACTTACGCAAACTTATTTTTACTATTCATCTTTGTCGGTCAGTGTATGTGTGAGTGTGTGTGTGTGTGTGCATGTTTCTATTTACGCATCGATATCTAGATAACGAAACCTAACGTGATTCTCTTATACCTTTTATCTAGGTTTGATTAAGAGGTCACTTCCAGTCTTGGTTGTGCCACTGATACGTCTAGGAATTTTTTTTCCATATCGAGGTAAGAATTAAATTACAACTGTTGTCGAAAATAGCATAATTTGAAAAGCGACTCAAGCATTCTTTTTAGTTCAAAGTTGGGAAATTGAGTAAATGTACGAGAAATAACGTAAACAAGTGTGTAAGCTCTAAAAGATGTTATAGACGAAAGAAAAATACTAATTACTGGGGCAAGAGAAGGCAAACTCAATCATTGTGACAGGAAGCCCTCTGTCCAAATGGGAGCTTCCAATTTGACCCTTTATGTTTATAATGTCAACATGGCTGTGTCGTTTCTACCTGTAAGTCAGTTAAGGGAGTAGGGCGAGGGTCGTTCTCATAACACAAGTCTTATTTGCATAGCAGCTTGAGTCATGACGCGAAATCGAAATGATGGTATGGAAGCCTAGTCTTGCTGTCAAAGTAGAGAGAGAGAGAGAGAGAGAGAGAGAGAGAGAGAGAGAGAGAGAGAGAGAGAGAGAGAGAGAAGTTGGGGAGGGATTATAATTTCACTTATTGAAAATAAAGGGACCGGTGCTTCTCTTGACAATGCAAAACTATACCAGCCAACTTACAGTTTACTGAAATCATCTTTAATCACATTTGGTCCTTAACTCATTCTATTTTCCCCAACCCTTATGTTATGTTTGTTCAAGTAGTTAGAATTGAATGAAAAATTGCCACGTAAGCGTACTTTGGCTTTTAATACTGCTTCAAATCCAAAGACGAAACTAATTAATTTTCAGAGCAAAAGAGGATCTCCCCTGGCGACTTGTAATGAGCTCTGCGTTTTAGTTCCGTTCATTTATTCATGAACTTCTGTGTACGGAAGAACAACCCTCTCATTCAAGTCACTTTCTGTTTCGAACGCTGGAGATTTACCAAAGAATACAGAGCTTGTGGACCGGTGGCGTTAGAATTGTTGGTTAACTAAGCATTCCTTCAGGAACCTGAACAACACCTGAACATTTCTCTCTGGCTGTTTCAAGAGCTGGTCAAGAGAAAATATCTGCCATAATTGCTTCTTTGAAAGGTTAGTTATCTTTTCTTTATAACTACAGTGGATAATTCAATATCTTTCTTTCAGAATGCAAGTCTCATTTCACGCTAAATGACTGATCTGCTAAAAATATTTTCTATTGATAGCTTTACATTAAAAGTTTGCTAACTTCGTGTATGTATCACAATATTTCTTTTCTTCTAATACTTTGGAGCGTTTCTTGTAAGGCATTTTGTCTATAAAGTTTTATCTTGAATGTAAATGACCTCTTTTTTTAAAAACTTATTTCAAGTAATTCGCGAAAGAATTCTTAATTCATTGATTAATAATAATCAATAATAATCACTTTTCTCTTTCCAGTCTGTAATTCCCACTAAAAACATCAGTGCCTTGGTGTTCTCTCTTAGCTCTCCAGAGTTTATGGACGTTTCATCGACTGAGTAACAAAAGGCAGCGTCACAATTACTATGGTTATTGGCACATTATATAATATACACACGAAAGTTGCTAAAGGAAGGATTCTTCACAGAGCTACTGTCTCAGTCAGTGATCGAGTTAAATCTGGTTGAGTTGTTGAATGTAGGATTGAGACCAAAGGCCAAGCACTGGGACCTATGAGGTTATTCAGCGCTGAAAAGGAAATTGACAGTAAAAAAAATTGAAAGGTGTAAAAGGAGGAAAACCTCAAAGCAGTTGCACAATGAATCAAGTGTTTGGAGAGGGTGGAAAGTAACATGAAGATAGAGAATATTGAAAGGTGCTGTTAGCAGTTAAAAGGAAGACGAGAGTAGTTGCAGCTAGGGGCCGAAGGCACGCTGTAAAGAACCTCAAGTAATGCGTACAGTGCACCACATGAGGTCCGCTGACGGCACTAACCCCCCTACAGGAAAGATAAATTTAGAATATTCAACGATAGGGGTAATTCAAATTATTTTTCCATGTGATGAAACAAAAATGGAATGAAATGTCTAATATAACTGTTACTTTTAGAGTTATTACACTGAAATAAATTGAATTTTAAAACATGAAGTAACTCACTAAAAGTATTGCTTCTTCAAAAGTCGTCAGATGCTTCAGTAACAACAACAACGTAAGAATTATTGAGAGATCACAAACCTGTCGTCAAACGTAACGTGCACAACATGTAATGTGGTTAATCCAAATGGGAGAAAAGAAGACTCATTATACACTAACCAAGGATAGATATTAATGACAAAGTTTCGAAGTCCTCGTCTAAATGTATGTAACATACACACATTAGAACTTGTTCACTGTTATACACTCGCAATAACTCGTTAGACTTGTGACTATCAATTATTATTTTATACTTTGAGAAGTCCTCTTTAGCAAGTTATTTTTAAAAGCGTGTGCTTTATTGCGATTACTGAAGATCATTATACGATTACCTGAGGTTCACGTGCGACCCATAAATCGGATTTCTTGCATTGAAAAACCACAAACACAGATTTTGTAGCTTCAAGCTGCCTCTTCGTTGTGTTACCTCAAAAGTGCCCGATATTTTATGAGTCTCCTCTACCTTATTTAATAGAGAGAGAGAGAGAGAGAGAGAGAGAGAGAGAGAGAGAGAGAGAGAGAGAGAGAGAGAGAGGAAAAGTGGCGGTAGAGTAAGTCTCTGAATATGAATATTTGAAACCGTCTAATAATCTGTTGTCGTTAATCACGCTAAATTGTTGAATCAAAGAGCTGATAGAATTTGACCTCGGGAGACATTCCCCCTCGTTCAGTCCTCTTGCCCTCATCAATCTGTTAAATCTTTTTCGCTCAATAATTCAGTGCTTTCCAGGAAAGCATTCCGGGGTCAAAGCTCGATTCCATTAGCTGCGTTATCTGACATACAGCCAAGTTTGCATTTGATATGATTCAACGGTGAATCGATAAAGCCCCTTTACCAGGGAGGCTCTTGACTGATCGGGTGTTCTCTTATGTTTCCCCAATTTTGTTGGGTCATTGACTCTTTTTTGTTCTTTCTTTCACATAATAGTTTCACATTCCTTTGAAGCTTGCTCTGCTAAGTGTGCAGTCGTTTGGTAGCTCCACTTGAATATATGTCAATAATAATAATAATAATAATAATAATAATAATAATAATAATAATAATAATAATAATAATAGGTCCACAATAATAAAAAATGTTGCGAGTTCGTGCATAATTTGAAAACCCTTTCCAAAGCTTTCGAACCTATCCCCTTTTTTCTCTCTCTTTTTACTGAAGATGAACCCAAGGAAGGGTTCGATAGCTTTGGAAAGGGTTTTTAAATTATACACGAACTCTCAACATTTTTTTATTATTGTGGACCTCTTAGAACATTTTTCCCAAATATAATAATAATAATAATAATAATAATAATAATAATAATAATATAAATAATAATAATAATAATAATAATAATAATAATATATTCGTCCTGAGGAGGCAGATGCAACCCGGAACCCCACACTATAAGTACCACCCAGTCGAATTGGAGGACTGTGATAGAAAATAATAATAATCAATAATAATAATAATAATAATAACTAATATAATAATAATAATAAATAATAACTAATCCATAATAATAATAATATGAAATTAATTGTTGCTATCCTTTTTACATAATAATTTTTATTCATATAGTAAGGTGGGTCCTGAAAACCAAATATTTTCATGTGGTTTTTTGTGGGTTGAGGTACAAAAATAATGAGAGTTAGTGAAGTCCCATATCATAAATTGATGAAAAAAAAGGAGGGTTAACCAAACCATATATCTTGTCTGCAATTTGCGGCAAGAGTCTTCCATGACAGCCTTTCAATGAATTGCAACATTTTGGATATCTTTACGATTAAGTGGAATTTCACAACGGCTATGTGGTTTTGTTCATTTCAGAACAATGGTACGATGAGATTCACAAAAACTGAATAAACGGAAAGAGTAAAAATGAAAAAATGTTGGATATTTAATCCGCTTTCCCCTGAGTAAATTAGCAATGAAGCTCGGACTAGCAGGGATTAAAACCTGCAATTAGATCAGGTTGCACCATTAAAACTTCATCGTGGGAATTTCGCCATATCTGCTCCTCTGGAAGTGGGGCATAAAAATAGCTGTTGTGGGCGAACCTCGGGAGATTGTGGAGGATAACACATTAAATGGGATTTTGTGAGGATATCTTTAACGTAAGATTATGAGTGGAAGGAGTCAGAAACGTTTCATTTCTATTTGAGCATCATCTTTCTTCGTACGAAATGTGGGCGGCTCCTTAATGACATATACAGATGACTATTGACATCAGCAAGAAGCTTCCGCAGTATTACTGCTCAAACGCGAAAGGCGTAGGACAATAAAAAAGATAGCATAAATCGGAATTAAATAAGGGTATAATTACAATCACGTAAAGTATTACTCAGTGTAACACTAAGAACATGTAAAAATAAAAATAGTTAAGACTTCTCTTTATTACATAAAAATGTTGATTTTGTTATATGCGTCAGTTCTGTCTAACTGTACCATTCTTAATGAAAATCCATTTCTTTTTTTCTTTTTTTTTTTTTTAGATTTTTGAGGTACTTACTACAATACTAATTCCAAAAGGGAGAATGAATGCAGGTGACCCAAAGGTTGTTAAGCTCATTTACAGTAAATGCAATTGTTATTCATTCATGAAGTACAACACCGTTACAGACATATAACTCAGAAATCTCTGACATGGTATATCTTACAATTATCTTCTTGTTAATTTGTCAATTCTGATCTTCTTGTTAATTTATCAATTCATTTTTTTAATACGTGGGGTCTCTTCTTTCTTTTCTCAGATGAAAAGTGGGCCATTTAAATTGTGATGAAAAGTGGACCATTTGAAATTGTGAAGAAAAGTGGACCATTTAAAATTGTGAAGAAAATGGACCATTTAAAATTGTGAAGGAAAGTGGACCATTTAAAATTGTGAAGAAAATGGAACATTTAAAATTGTGAAGAAAAGTGGACCATTTAAAATTGTGATGAAAAGTGGAAAATTTTAAGCTGTATCTTTAGCTTTAAAACATTCGATCTTGTCCTTGTTGTGGGAGCAAGAGCCTTATCACTCAAGTTTGGGAACGATTAATTCATCATCACAGGCATTTGTTAATGTTATCAAAACCTACTTTTAGTATCTGTTCTTGTAATAATGTTCTTGCCATCTATTTTTATACATTGGTGTGGAAAGCAAAAGGAACTAAGAAACAGATCGTAACAATAAATTCTGACCTAAAATTATCGATTTATCGGAGACGGGTAAATTTTTTCTATGAAATTTAGACTAAAAACAAAACAAAAAAACTCTGTTTAATGGCTACTGGTTATGAACTGAACAACAACACAGTAAATTTTTTTTTATTAATTTTTATCTACATTTTAAAGTGGATGATCCACGTACATAAAACTGAATAGTTTTCACATGTGTACTATGTATGGCAGAAGGAAAATGCTCCAAAACTATATATTCAGTTTCATGGTGAATGAATTCTACCCGTTGATTAATCAGCAGACATCTCTCTCTCTCTCTCTCTCTCTCTCTCTCTCTCTCTCTCTCTCTCTCTCTCTCTCTCTCTCTCTCCAAACCCAGACCCCAAAATCATTACTGGAAAACATAAACAGCTCAGCAAAATTGCCTCTCTCTCTCTCTCTCTCTCTCTCTCTCTCTCTCTCTCTCTCTCTCTCTCTCTCTCTCTCTCTCTTCGATAATGATATAACTGAAATCAGTAGCCCACGGTCTTAGGATTTTACGTTACTTTAAGGGATATTACCAGACAAAAGGGCCCGTAAACTCAATTTGGGGGGAGGATTACATTTGAAATGCAAATAAAGCAATCTCCACTTGAAATTTAATCCGCTGACCTCCCATAAAAGTGGAAGGAATGGGGCTCTAAAGATAAGGTGTTAAAACTCTCTTTTTGGGGCACATTAAGTTAAAGATGAGTTAAAACACTCTTTTTCGGGGATATCAAGTTAAAGATGAGATAAAACTCTCTTTTGTGGAACATTAAACTAAAGATGAGTTAAAACTCTCTTTCTGGGGGATATAAAGTTAAAGATGAGTTAAAACTCTCTCTCTGGGGGATATCAAGTTAAAACTCTCTTTCAAAAGGATATCAAGTTAAAGAAGAGTTAAAACTCTCTTTCTGGGGGATATCAAGTAAAAGATGAGTCAAAACTCTCTTTTGGGGCACATTAGGTTGAAGATAAGTTAAAACCTTTTTGGGGAATATCAAGTTAAAGGTGAGCTAAAACTCTCTCTTTAGGGTACATTAAGTTTTCAATTCAGAGTGAATTTAAGAAGAATAAATTTACTTTGCACTCATTAACAAAGATAATTAGGATTATCCGCATTTCAGTTTCATGGCATGAATATATGCTTTCAGATATAAGATTATAATCACTTTAACTCATGAATCGCCTATCATGCGCCATGTGCATATTGCCTGTGTGTAAATATATCGTGTTTATCATTTGACCTAGCAGAGAAAAAATCTCCATTTTTTTTCTTTTCATTATTATTTCATCCTCTAACTGCAATTTATATAATAAATTTTATCCTTTTTTTCAACCGCTTTTTTGTAGAGTGAACTTCAGAATGTTTACCCAGGCCATTTATATTGGGATGGATATTTCAACATACATGATATAATTATTCTTTTCTCTATTATATTACAATGGACCTTGCGGCAAATTAACTCTAG
Source organism: Macrobrachium nipponense (assembly GCF_015104395.2). NCBI lineage: Eukaryota > Metazoa > Arthropoda > Malacostraca > Decapoda > Palaemonidae > Macrobrachium > Macrobrachium nipponense. Next base: position 18,559,944 of record NC_087207.1, on the reverse strand, counting down.
GCTTTGTAATTTATCAACACAACAATAGTCATAAAAGAAATCAGGTATTTGACGATATAGAACAAAGTAATAGAGTAACGGTCCATGATGAATAAAAGAGTGCAAGCTAGGAACATACCTTATAAGAGTTGTCGATTTCGGGAGGCTGGGGGCGGGGTGTGGTGGGGGAGGGGGCATTAATATTCACGCTAATGGTAAGGTACTAATCTGTGAGATATGAACGCCTTAATGCTGTCGATCGCTCCGGACGAGAAATGAAGGTTTATGGTCTTCGGTGATCATTTGTCCTTTTTTGAGAATACTTGCGATATCTTATTTGAACTGATTCAATGCCAATGCACGCTCTAACCCCGAATGTATTGAAATGGAAACCGGTTAGACGGTGTTCACTGGCCATTACTACCTGCATTTAATATTTATACATTTCTGTACACCAACATTTCTCTCAGGGAAACTGTTATGTTTTCTTTCGTTAAAACAGTTGCCTCAAATAAGAGATGGTGGGGGTGGGGGGGTTGGGGGGTGGGGGGGGGGGGGTGATGACCGTGCATGGACTTCTTGACCGTGCGTGGAGTTTGTAAAATGGACTTTGCAGGTGAAATATGTACTGAGATTTGAATCTACTCTCTAAGACTTTACATGATCTATTACATTTTTTTCCCTTTTGGTCAGTTACGCACTTCTTCATTCATTTATCAACTGCAGAATTTCCCAGTATTTACCAAATACAAAAGCAGCATCTATACAACATTCCACTACATGAAAAACTTCATTTTTAAACGCAGTTGCGCAGGATTCCAGCAGGTAGGAAATACTCCCAAGAGAAATGGCAGCTATTCGTCCAACCAAATCTTTTTCACCGGAAACTGAAGCATAAAACTGTGGGCGAGATTCGATTCCAGAAGGAAATGTCAGGGTTGGAATTTTATTTCCTTTTACAACATGATGACCACCGCATGGAAAACAAAATTACACGCTTCAACCGCGTCTGTCACTCTCTTTTTACCCTCTTCTAAAACTGACTAACCAATACATAACTCTTCAGTGGAAAAAAAAAAAAAAAAAAAAAAAAAAAAAAAAAAAAAAAAAAAAAAAAAAAAAAAAAAAAAAAAAAAAAAAAAGAGATAAAATCTCAGGGCGTACTACAGAAATTAAAAAAAAAAAAACTTAGAAAATAAAAAAACAGAACTAAAAAAGAGAAAAAGGGAGAAAAATTCAATTCTTTTCCTCGTAAAATAGTGTTTTTTAGGTGTCATTCCACCAAACCTGTTTTACGTTTGTTGCATTTGTTTGTTTGTTAATGCCTTCGTCTATTAGTTAGCAAGTTTGGGCAAAACGTTATTTTACCTGCTTTTTAAGAACTTTCTTTTTCAAAGGCGAGCGTTATTATTTGTCCTTTTAGGCTACTGTAGCAGGACTGACAGACGAGTCACTTTCTGAACTTGGAAAATAACGGGATCTCAGGAGACTCCAGGCTGACAAGAGTTGACGTTAGGGAGTTTTGAGCTGAATGAACGTCTGAAATTACAAAGTTTACGCGGTCATGAAAAAAAAATCACGTTTTCATAGAAGCTGGAAGCAGATTTTTATATTTATATATTTTGTAGACACGGAATTCTGTATTATTATCATTACAGACTTAATAATAGCCAAACACCTATGATCAGGTTTTCCTCTGATTTTCATCTCTTTTGTGAAAAGACAATTACAAATTGATTGCCACTTAGTCTTGTTATGTAATAATAATAATAATAATAATAATAATAATAAGAAGAAGAAGAAGAAGAAGAAGAAGAAGAAGAAGAAGAAGAAGAAGAAGAAGAAGAAGAAGAAGAAGAAAACGAGGCATCTTATTTTAGTATTATGTATTTGAAATATGTTAATAATTGTTTCGCTTCCTTAGAGTCTTGTCCATGTTTACTTACCATGGAGACCTGTTATCTACGCCACTGACATCAATAGCATCGTTGGCATTGAACCAAAAACAACTTCTTTCAGTTTTCTTCTTAAGATGAAAAAAAGAAATCCACAAGATTATTGGGTATAACTTGTTTACTTGTAAGTAATTACGTAGTATTTTTGTTAACGCTCGAGTACTTTTAGGTCCTATCTGCGGCCGTTTCTCAAAGAGGTGTGTAAGTGGTCAGACTGGGTTATACTCAATAGTCTTGTGGGTTTCTTTTTCCATCGTTGATCTTATTATTATTATTATTATTATTATTATTATTATTATTATTATTATTATTATTTATTATTATTCCTTCACCTGGAATATCAACTGACCGTTATCTTGACTTAACAGCTCCCACATATCAAAATGATCGCATGTAAAAAAGATAATGCAATAAACAAAAACAGAGAAAACATAACAGGCACTTTATAAATATGATTATCAAATAAATTTTTAAAAATCCATGAACATCTGCCAAGTAATCCCGCAGAAAATGTTGATTCAAGTGGACAAGCCTATCCTTCGCAACATCAGAAATTACTTCGGGAAAGAATTTCTATTGACTTGTTTTTACAGCTCTCTGTGGGTTTAAATAATTTACAACGAAAAATGGAAGAGACCTGCTCTCATACCGTGCTTTACCTCCAGCGTCAAAAGCAACGAAAACGTATATTCAAAGTTTAGAAAAATAAAAGATATTTTGCCCTCTATTACACATAAAAAAAAAAATAGATTCACAGTGACCCAAGGGCTTTTCTCTTATTCTGTGCCCCCGCCTGTTGTTCTTTTTTTTTCGAATCCTTGGTGTTTTTCCATGTTTACACGAACCATTGAATATTCTCTTCCGTGCCTGAATGCTTGTTTTATTGTTATTCTCTTCACGAGGCCCTGTTTTTACTCTGAATATCTCTCAATTGGTGAACTTATTGTATCTGCAAGAGAAAGAGGGAGGGGAACTGGCTTTGTTATAAACGAAAAATTAAAATAAAACGGACATAAGCGGCACGAATATTATTTATTTCTGCATGATGGCGTTCCATAAAATAAGGTTTCCTGAAAGGGTAAGGAAGGAGGCAGGGGAAGTAAATACTGCAATTTACTTCTGATATTCTTGTTTAATAATTCATTTCGGTTTAATGAGAAAAAGAAAAGGATAGTAAAATGAACTTCCAAATAAAGGCTTTATACCAAAGACTTTAATTATGTTAATCAGAAAACCATGTATGCCAAAAGAGTCGCTAAATTATTTATAGATGCCAAAACACGGTATTTTATTTATAGATGCCAAAAGAGACGGTAAATTATATATAGTAAATAAGTAAAATGTAAATTCGGATTAGTATAGACAGATGTGGTAGCACCTTACAAAAATGGTTATGAAGAATTTAGATGGAATTTCATTCTCACTGAAAATTGTACACCACAAAACAGACTCTCTCTCTCTCTCTCTCTCTCTCTCTCTCTCTCTCTCTCTCTCTCTCTCTCTCTCTCTCTCTCTCTCAGAAAGTAATAAGATGTTACCATTATGCTTTTACGGTTTTTCAACTATACAGAAACCAGATTGTAGTGGTTTCTATATAGCAAAATTAAATTGCATTCCCTGGCATCTTCCTGAAATTTAGTCTAACAAAAGCTTAGCGGCTGTCCACTTATTTCCTTTTTGTTAGGGGGTGGGGGGCCTGAGGGGGGGCCATGTTATGAATTCATCGCAGTGCACTAAAAGAACCGAGAGATTAAAGGTACCAATATCGTTTAGCATATATTTGATTTTTATTTGATTTATATAGATTTTAGGCATAATGCCCAGCACTGGGGCAACTAAGGTCATTCAGCGCTGAAACGGAAATTGACAGTAAAAGGTTTGAAAGATGTTACAGGAGGAAAACCTCAAAGCATTTGCGCTATGAAACAATTGTTAGGAGAGGGTGGACACTAAGATGGAAGAACGAGAATATGAACGGAGGTACAGTAAGAGGAATGAAAGTAGTTGCAGCTAAGTACTGCCTACATTGCACCGAATGAGGTGCACCGACGGCATTGGCCCCCTACTGAGGTTTAGTATATAGTAATTACGCCGGGGAGATGTTTATTTTGATATTATACTCCGAGTATAGTCTGTTGCTTCCAAGAGAATAACAAACTTGCAATTTTTTTCCATTCTTAATCCACTGTATTAACAATCAATGATTTTATTTGTCACTGCAAACTTGTAAACTACAATATCTCTCTGTCCTACTTCGACTAAGGCCGTTAAAACTAAACGCTCCACATACTGTCACAGTTCAAGATTTAACTTGGAATATGTTACGCTGACAGGCGAACACGAACGTTTGCAGACACCGTCCGAGTGTCCCACATGATTCATGTTTACATACGGCGGCAATGCATTGTGGGTATAACAGAGGCTAAGTCGCTTACCATTCATTATGAAATACTTGTTCCTTCATAATAATTCTACTCGTTAATTACAAGAAGTGGTCTTTCTCCTACAGCTGAGCCTACATGTAACCTTGTTTCTTTGTATTATTATTATTATTATTATTATTATTATTATTATTATTATTATTATTATTATTATTATTATTATTATTATTAATGTCGATAGTATTCTTCTTCTTTATGTGACTGTAATTTCGGATGCTTTCTTAAGGATCAGAAAATGGACATATTCTTGCTAAAGACGATTCCAAAGAAGGTTTGAAAGATATAACAGGACGAAAATCTCGCAGTTCCACTTTCAGACGATTATTTGAG
>NC_087207.1:18547739-18550239 GCF_015104395.2 Macrobrachium nipponense | reverse complement strand
TGTATATTTTGCAAGTAACGGATCTATAGTTACATTCCAGAAATTGAGAGTTAAAACTAGGTGACCTTGACTCGTTTATTTGCAAGTTTTGCAATAACTGCAATGCTTGTATAAATATTAAAACGTCATACATCCCGCTCAATAATCTTCCAGTTTATTTGAATACCCGGCAACTGAAATAAAAATATCTAATTCACAGTTTCAAAGTTTCGCATCTGTTGAATCCGCTTTTGACTCATGTACGGGAGAACCAAGAACCTTTTGTTGGCAACATTCAAGCTGTGACGCTCATCGCTGGACAGTTAAGGCTAAACTGGTGTCCAGCCATCCTGCGACTTGACGGAAAATCATTGCTTGATAAGCTTACGTTTGAGGATCTGGAAATCCTTTCCCTTTTCCATTACAATCTCACTTCCAAGTGTTCCAAGTTCATACAACTCGAAAATATTTGTTTGCGAAGAAGTCTGGCCGAAGGGGGAAAGAAATTGCGTCTGAATCACATCAAACACCTTCTGGTCGACGAAAATGGACTCGTAGAAGTTTGAGGTTGGCGGAGGCGTGCCCCCCCCCCCCCCCCCTCATCTCTCTCTCTCTCTCTTTCTCTCTCTCTCTCTCTCTCTCTCTCTCTCTCTCCCTTTCTCAATAGATCTTTACGATATATCTATTAGGATTACACGAAGTTGCAACGCTGTACACCTTTATACTTAACCACACCTAATATTCATCACCTTATTATGACTTCTAACGTAATTTTAAGAGTATCTTAATACGTTTAATTCAAGCAAAAATCAGGACATCTTCACTTGGTTCCATTAACTTGTGATTTTCTAGACATAGTTTGCTCTTTTTCTATTAAAAACATTTGTTTGGTTGATTTCTGACGTTACTAATTACTTTTCTTAACTGTATTCATTAGGTGTTGTATTCCGATGTGAATTCTAGCTTCATCTAATTTTATCTCTCTCCCTCTCTCTCTCTCGTAAATACAAGGAAAATATTCATACAGGACACCCCAAATTTGGCGCTTCCTGGAATACATTGTATGAAGAGACACTTCCTCTGTTTAAATACGAGGGTCCTTTAACGCAATATGTCGGCTTCCTTTACCCTGCCATATCCTACTGTTTTCAAGCAATTCAGTAAACGGAGGAAAAAAAAACTCTCTCCAAAGAGACTCTGTCAATACAGATTTTTAATATCTTTCTTTCGCGAATTAGAGGAAGAACTGGAGATAAATCTACGCATTACAAAACCTTTGCAACTGACCGGTTTTACAACTAAAGACTCCTTAATCCTTCATGACGGAGACGTTTTCAGATTCACCAATCGAACAGTTGACGCAAAGACATTCGTTGAGTTGAGTCGAATATAGAATTTAGGTCAAAGGCCAAGCACTGGGATCTATGAGTTCATTCAGCGCTGAATTGGAAACTGACAGTAAAAGGTTTGAAAGGTGTAATAGGAGGAAAACCTCAAAGCAGTTGCACTATGAATCAAGTGTTAGGAGAGAGTGGAAAGTAAGAAGAGAGAATATTAAAGGAGATACAGTAAAAGGAACTAAAGTAGCTGCAGCTAGGGGCCGAAGGGACGCTGCAAAGAACCTTGACTACTGCCTACAGTCTACCGCATGAGGTCCACTGACGACACTACCCCCCTACGATGGCAAAGACATTCTTTGCGAGGGATTACATCCTTTCTCCTTATCTCTGATATTCTGAGTTAGAAATCGATGGTGACTACAAGTTGGTATTTAATCAACCTTGATGCCATTATCTAAATGCTTCAGATCCTTTTTTTTATGTGCGTGACAATCTTAATAACATGTATATCCTGGTAGGTAAACAAATGTAATGGGTGGCAGCTAGCGTGAAGAAATTGAGGGATAGTACCCTCACTATCAGATAACCGTTGAAGGGAATAAGGAAAAACCTATATATGTTACAGGTTATATATATACTTTATATAATATATATATATATATATATATATATATATATATATATATATATATATATCTGTGTGTGTGTGTGCGTGTGTGTGTATACTATATATATACGTACATAAATATTGCAAATGTCAGTTAAATAAGTATCTATGTGTTTATGATGACTGAGTTGCCCCACGATGTGAAACAAGAGATGCGCATAGAGTTATAAATAAAATAACAAATCAATACGCATTTTTGTAAAGTATTACTCAGTATATGTATGTGTGTGTGTGTTCTGTGTGTGTATGTGTGTGCGCGCGCGCACGCCTGAGAATGCGGGTGACGGTGCGCATGCTTTAAACCACAAACGCCCCGTTTTATAAATGGAAAATTTGATCTGAATAACAATATCATCAGAGTAATATAATAAGAGTCACTCATTCACTTCCAGTCCGGTTCTATTTAATTAAAATAAGTCCCAGGTGTGAGCCAGTCTACGCATGCATGAAAGCATGAAAGCATAAAAGCGAGACGCGTTAAAGACGTATTCACCTTCATTCATAAATGAGCTTT
>NC_087207.1:18532739-18542739 GCF_015104395.2 Macrobrachium nipponense | reverse complement strand
CACACTTTTTGCAAGGAATTTCATATATGCAGCCTGAAGATCTTTAGGAGAATTTTTGATTACTAAACTCTTGATATTAATATTACTGAAAACAACATTATGTTAAAAAGCTTTAAAATTCTAGGAATATCTAAAAACCATTTTCATCATAAGGTAATTTTTTTTAGAATGTTAATGCTTACTAAATTCAAGTTTGTCATTAGTTGAATAAATGTGTTTTTCTAGCTCTTTTCCATGCCACATCTACAAAAAGTCCTTGGGTATTTAAGTTTCAATGCAATATCATAAATAGTTTTAATTTCAGCGTCATAAACTGCGGGCTACAGACACGTAAAGCCCTTAGGAATATCCCAGAAAAAACAGAGAATTTAACATTTTGATGGTGATTGGAGTAGTATAATGAACAAAAGAGGCAATATTAGTTGATTTTCGAAAAGACTGAAAAGGTGAAATTTCTATCATTTCTATGGACAGTTACATCAAGAAAATTCAAATTACAATTTCTTTCTTCCTCTACAGTAAATTTTATAGAAGGGACTAAATTATTGAGATTTATTAAGGAATTCCTGGAGGTTTTCGTGAACTGGCCAAATACAGAAGATATCATCCACGTATCTAAACCAATAAACTTTTTAATTTTGGGGCAAATTCTTGGTAAGAGTTTTGTCTCAAAAAAATTCCATGTAAATATTGCTAAGGACAGGAGATAAGGGATTACCCATGGCCATGCCAAACAATTTGTACAAAAAATTCCCCATTGAAACAAAATTTACTATCTTTGATACATAACCTTATGAGACTAATGAGATTTTCTACACTTAAGGGAATGTCATGACGCTCTAATTCCTCTTCCAAATATTCAAGTAAGTCATCTACAGGCACTTTTGTAAATAAAGAGACAACATCAAAACTAACCATATTAAAATCATAATTCAAATTTAAACTATTCAATTTGTTTATAAAATCAACATTGTTTTTAACATTCGTGTTAGAATATTTCCTACAAAGGAGTAAGAATTTTTACAAGCCATTTAGATAAAATTATACGAAAACTGAGGCCCACTGAAAACTAATGATTGGTCTGATAGGGTTATTGATTTTATGTGGTCTTGACTAAACCATACATGTAAGGTAGGGAGGCGCATTGCGGTGTAAAACTGTTTAATTAAATGGTCAAGCCCACCCCTTCAAAATGGATTTAATTTGTTTATTAAAATGGGAGTTAACTGTCTGTGTAGGGTCAGACCTCAGTTTCGTATAAGTATCAGTGTCATTATTGCTGAAAGCGACTGGACTAAGCATGCCAACGTGGACTTCATGATTAATTTATCTGACAAACCAGTGGATAGTGCTACGACAGCGGCTTTGGATATGGGTTAAGCTTTGTGTATTTAATGGTAACCTGGACTGTGTCGACATCTCAAAATCCTATTGTTATTTAGAAAAATTGAATCAAAATAAAACCTATGCCCTGATGATATCAATATTTGTAAAGGTATTGTGTATGGTGCTATGAGTAAACCTTCTCCCCCTAATGTACCCCGTGAGATTTCTCCAGGCTTTTAAGAAAATTAAAGAAGACGAAACAGTGAAGGTGAAAAAAGCAGATAAATCTAATGCAGTGGTAATTATGAATAAAAGTGACTATATAAGTAAAATAATGACATTGCTAAATGACACTGATACTTATACGAAACTGAGGTCTGACCCTACACAGACAGTTAACTCCCATTTTAATAAACAAATTAAATCCATTTTGAAGGGCTTGAACCATTAATCAAACAGTTACACCGCAATGCGCCTCCCTACCTTACATGTATGGTTTAGTCAAGACACATAAAATCAATAACCCTATCAGACCGATCATTAGTTCAGTGGGCTCAGTTTCGTATAATTTATCTAAATGGCTTGTAAAAAATTCTTACTCCCCCCTTTGGTAGGAAATATTTCTAACACGAATGTTAAAAACAATGTTGATTTTATAAAAAAATTGAATAGTTTAAATTTGAATTATGATTTTAATATGGTTAGTTTTGATGTGTCTCTTTATTTACAAAAGTGCCTGTAGATGACTTACTTGAATATTTGGAAGAGGAATTAGAGCGTCATGACATTCCCTTAAGTGTAGAAAAATCTCATTAGTTCTCATAAGGGTATGTATCAAAGATAGTAAATTTTGTTTCAATGGGGAATTTTTTTGTACAAAAGTTTGGCATGGCCATGGGTAATCCCTTATCTCCTGTCCTTAGCAATATTTACATGGAATTTTTTGAGACAAAACTCTTACCAAGAATTTTGCCCCAAAAAGTTATTTGGTTTAGATACGTGGATGATATCTTCTGTATTTGGCCATTTTCACGAAAACCTCCAGGAATTCTTAATAATCTCAATAATTTAGTCCCTTCTATAAAATTTACTGTAGAGGAAGAAGAAATTGTAATTTGAATTTTCTTGATGTAACTGTCCATAGAAATGATAGAAATTTCACCTTTTCAGTCTTTCGAAAATCAAACTAATATTGCCTCTTTTGTTCATTACTACTCCAATCACCATCAAAATGTTAAATTCTCTGTTTTTTTCTGGGATGTTCCTAGCTTTGCGTTACGTCTGTAGCCCGCAGTTTATTGACGCTGAAATTAAAACTATTTATGATATTGCACTGAAACTTAAATACCCAAGGACTTTTGTAGATGTGGCATGGAAAAGAGCTAGAAAAAACATTTATTCAACTAATGACAAACTTGAATTTAGTAAGCATAACATTCTAAAATTACCTTATGATGAAAGGTTTTTAGATATTCCTAGAATTTTTTAAATAAAGCTTTTTAACATAAATGTTGTTTTCAGTAATATTAATGTCAAGAGTTTAGTAATCAAAAATTCTCCTAAAGATCTTCTAGGCTGCATATATGAAATTCCTTGCAAAAAGTGTGATAAAATCTATACGGACAGACTGGCAAATCTCTTTCACAGCGTCTTAAGCAACATCAATATTCTGCGAGAACTGGGCAAATATCGAATGCATTATTTGTACATATGAGAGATTTAGACCATCCTATTACTGGAGTCCAGTCAAGCAAGAGCCTTAGTCCCATGTAATGACACAGTTAAAAGGAATATCATTGAATCTTGTTTTATCAAGTCAAATAATAGAAATGTTCTAAATTTAAGTCTTGGTTGATTTAAACTTGATGCTTTCATAATGAAAAAAGTTGTAGATAAATATAAGCAACAAAATTAATATATTCAGTTTTTACATGTTTTGGACTGGAAAGATACTTTGTAATTTCGGTTAGGGTCAGAATCTGTTTAAGTTTGTGACCGTGTGATATCCGATAATCCTGGATTATCCCTTTTAATTTTTACCCTTTTGATAATTAACCATCTGGTATTCCTGATCTTGTTTGTACCTGAGGCCTTCCTCTCCGATTGTACTTTAGTAGCTCCTTGACGATGTCTGAATAAAGACGAAAGCGCTTGGATTCCAACTATCTATTCTTCGTGGTATTCGCTTATACTATATTTATATATATATATATATCTATATTATATATATATATATTATCCGATATATATATATATATATATGTATATATATATCGATCTATAGCATATATATATATAGTTATACTATTATCTATATATATATCTACATATATATCTATATATATATATCTATATCTACTATATATATATATGATATATATTATATATATCTATATATATATATATATATATATATATATATATATATATGTATTACTATTATTATATATATATATATATATATATGTATAAATATTTTATATAAATATTTATATCTATATATATATATATATATGTATTATACTATATATATATATTATAGGTGTGTGTGTGTGTGTGTGTGTGTTTGTGTGTGTGTGCACGAGCCTATTCTATGTCCACGTCATGGTGCTTCAATGTGCGTGTGTTTCAAAGTTAATTCTGGAACGAAAGCTCCTCGGTTGTTTTCTTCTGGCTACCTTTAGCGAGAATGCCAGTCCGATTATCTGCATTTGCATTCGAAGCGCCGTTATTTCAAATCACGTAGCGGAAAACTCATGCAAATGCTCACACGTTTGCTGTCGCGAGTACTAGATTATTCTCACTGGTGTAAACCTCTCTACATAAAACAAACCTAAATAAATAAATAAAAGAGGGAGAAAGAGCGAAGCCAAAAAAAAATGCAAATGAAATCACATTCGTGGAATTACACCAGCGCTCCCATTTAATTGATCACATTCAAACCTAAATTTGCGTTCCAGACCGTTCTGTGGAAAAAAAGCGACCCGCCAAATAATGTAAATATGTGCCCTTAAATCTCTGCGGGCTTGTCAGTCGCCTCATTCTCTCAGATATTGTTTGGGTGTCAAGAACTGGTCCTTTATCGGTTCGATCTGTTTCTCATATTTGCTTTTAAGTTGTGGAATTCTCAGTCTTCCTCAGTTTTTTATAGTCATGTCACCTGCCTCGATTATAAAAGATTTTGAAATTCATGATGTCCACAGGCCCGTTTTTAAGCATTTATTTTTCTTTGGGGGGCGTGGGGGGCTATCACAGTCCTCCAATTTGACTGGGTGGTATTCATAGTGTGGGGCTCCGGGTTACATCCTGTCTCCTTAACGAGTCCATCACTTTTCTTACTATGCGCGCTTTTTCTAGGAGCACACACTTCTACATGAGTCCTGGAGCTACTTCTGCATCTAGTATTTCCAGATTCCTTTTCAGGGATCTTGGGATCGTGCCTATTATTATTATTATTATTATATTATTATTATTATTATTATTATTATTATTATTATTATTATTATTATTATTATTATTATTATTATTATTGAACAGGCAAAATAAAGAGAAAAAAACTAACCTCCATAGAGTCACAAGAGACAATATTATGTTTGCCAGTCATAACAATCAGTTCGCAGTTTTTCACTTCTATCAATGATAATAATAAAAAAAAAAAATGCAAAAATACAATCAAACAAAAAACCAACAACGATTTATCATGAGAGTAAAACGGCAAGAAGCGTCTCCTTTCATAGAAAGTCTTAGGTATTCCTAAAATCTGTATACCTTCATTTATCACAGGGAAGGAATGTGTGTGGGGAGGGAATTAATAGCCACTGCGACGCTAAAATAAACAATACAGGAAAGACAAAGAAATGCTTTAAGGAAATAAACGAGAACAGTCAAAAGGAGAATATCAGAAACAACGAATATATATATATATATATATTATATATATATATATATATATATATATATATATATATATATATATATAAATATAGATATATATATATAATATAAATATATATATATATATATATATATATATATATATATATATATATATATTATATATAATATATATCTATATATAAGTAGTAGACAGGAGCAATCACTCAGGGATAGACATATTGGAGTAGGGAGACGCGTTCTGTCTTTCATCCAAGCTCCGTATGTTTGCTAGATTTCCCTTTCTCCATAATAATAAATTTAGGAAAAAATGCATAAACTTATTCAATGAGCAATTGCCTGCCCTTAATTTGAAACTAATTCCCATAAACCCCCGAACTATCGGATCACTCTTCCAAGTTAAGGATAAGATCAGCCCCCTGTTTGCCTCCGGTGTCGTTTGCCTCCGGTGTCGTTTATAAGTATAATTGTCCCAGATGTGATCTCGGCACTTACATCGTTTGCACCAGGAGGCTGCTAAAAGTCCGAATTTCCTCTCATCAAGGAATTAGCTATAGACCGGGTAGTCGACTATCAAATCCAGAACAATCTAACATAAGAAATCACAGTAAAAGTTGCCAAAAACACACACATAGATGCCAGTCATTTTTTTAATATTGTAGGAAGAACCCGACATATAGACGAACTAACCACCCTTGAATCAATATGATTAAGTTAACTGTACCTTCTCTTAACCACCAATCGTCTTCCACCCAATTGTTTATTGCCTAATTACCTATTGTTTTGTTTACACTCCCTTCCATAATAATTTTTCGTGTCAGTTCTCCTTACGCTACCGCTGTGGGTAGGTGTCTTGTTCGTTCTATTATTATTATTATTATTATTATTATTATTATTAGTTATATTATTATTATTATTATTATATATTTTCTATTATTATTAATTTTTAATTTAATTTGTTTCTCTGTATTCGCTCCTAGCCCTTTCACTGTTATTTCTGTGTTTCTGTTTTTACTCTGTTTTTATTCTTAATTTATTAAAAGGTTTTTAATTTTGGTGTTGGTAAACATTGTGTGTATCTTTTTACTTATACGCAATTGATGTGTAATCGTTTCAGCCTGGAAAATGTATCAAGCTGATACGAAACATTGGCGCTAATAAATGGATGAAAGACAGAACACGTCTCCCTACTCCAATATGTTTGTATATATATATATAATATATATATATATATATATATGTATATATATATATATATATATATATATATCGATTCCAATCACGAAAACACCGAGGTCGACGGTGAATTTGTAAGGCCAGAATCGATATAAACTTATAGAATCACTGTTGGCCGACTCGATAACGTCACTAGGCCGTCCTGATTTCGTTCCCGTTCCGCTGGACGGTGGTTCGATCCCATGAGGGGACAAGATTATTATCAACAAAAAATTCCCCTTCGGTACATATATGAAAATATATCAATTCCGAGGTAGAGCGAATTAGATATTAAAGGACATTTGTAGCTCGAATGATCTCTATGAATCACGGTGATGTGATAATTATTTATATATATATATATATATATATTATATATATATATATATATATATATATATATATAAATATATCTATATATATATATATATAAGATATATAGTATATATATATTTATATATATATATATTATATATATATATATATATATAAGCGAATAACACAGAAATATAATAGGCAGAAATCCAAGACTAAGACATTGTCAAGGAACGAATGAAATACAGTTGGAAAGAAAGTTATCAGTTAAACAAAAATATCAAGAATACCAGATGGTTAATTGTCAAAAGGGTAAAAATCAGGGAGATAATCCAGGATTATCGGATATCACACGGTCACAAACTTAAACAGATTTAACCCTAAAAAATACTACAACGTAAAGACGAAAGCGCTTGGATTTCTGCTTTTTTATCTTCCTGTTGAATTCGCTTATTTAAAGAAGTCACGTGCATCTACTGTGATTTTTTAAGCTATTATATATATATATATATATATATATATATATATATATATATATATATATATATAGATATATATATATGTATATATATATATCTATATATATATATATATATATATATATATATATATATATATATATATATATATTATATATATATATATATATATATATATATATATATATATATATGTATTATACATATATATATATATATATATATATATATATATATATATCAATATATATATATATATATATATTCGATAACTTCGGCAATAGGTACAGCACTGAACCACCAACATAAGCGACTTGGGAATTATACAGGAAGGTAGCGAATCCCACGTTCTGAAAGTTAATGGCATCTGTATTTAAAGTACAAATGCCAAGATAAACATATTTTGGACAACAACCTCCCTACTTTCTCTCAATTCAACAAACACACACACGCACACACATACACGCACACGTTCTGTGCTTATTTTCATGAATTGATTAATAGAAGCATATATATTGAATAAGGCAACAAGAGAGGTCACGGAATGGACAACGTCAATACAGACACAAATATCGACACAGCCTGTGAAAGTACCCGATGAAATGGCCTATACAGGAGACCACAGTTATTCCTGGAGGAACTGTTATATGCATAATGTACTAATATGTGTCCATACTTGAACTAAGATTCACTGTTCTGAGAGAACTTGAATGTTTAGTTAACATCCATAAAAAAAAAAAAAACTTTAAGCCCTTGATGATCTGTTCAAGATGAGTTAATAGAAAGTTTCCAAAAAAGTGCCTTAGATATTCTGAACCATTTATCCTTCACCTTAAATGCTAGTGTGATATCAACTGAGAATTACTCTCTCTCTCTCTCTCTCTCTCTCTTTCTCTCTCTCTCTCTCACACATGCACGCACGCATACACAAACTCTATCTTGCCAATACTTAAAAAAAATGGTTGCATAGGTAATAGAATGATCATCTTATAGAAGGTAAAACAAGGAAGCTAATTTTTGTTTGTATGGTGTTTTTACGTTGCATGGAACCAGTGGTTATTCAGCAACGTGACCAACGTCTTTACATGACTTCCGAACCACGTCGAGAGTGAACTTCTATCACCAGAAATACAGATCCCTAACTCCTCAATGGAATGGCCGAGAATCGAACTCGCAGCCACCTAGGTGGCAAGCCAACACCATACCAACCATGCCACTGAGTCACTCAAGGAAGTTAATTAAAAATATATGTTTTGCTTTACTTATAATTTACTGTTGATTTACTACTATTTTGTTAAAGCCTCTCTCTCTCTCCCTCTATATATATAAAACATACATCTACCAGAGGAATACCTATGATTCAACAACATTAGCAAATGTCAAAAATTTAGTATGAAATTGCATTCTTGCGGGGCGTCAAACAGCGAAGCCCTGAAAGCCTGGAAAGCCCGAGAAAATTGAAGACTGTCGATTTTTGCATTAAAAGGCAAGAAACTGAGTTCCAGGACGAGAGTGCGAAATTTACTTTGATCTTATTTCAAGCCCAAAAAAAAAAAAAAAAAAAAAAAAAAAAAAAAAAAAAAACTTATTATTTGATTTCGTTGAGTCTGAACTTGATTATTACCCTTACTTGATTACGTGAAGAGAAGTTGGAAGGAGATTAGTAAAAAAGAAAAAGGAAAAAAATGAAAATGTATGTTCCCTCTTTGATCTAAATACAGAGAAGCCTTTAACTTCATTTTATTCCTTTGAGACGGCGAACTTATTGCTTGCGAGTGCTTGAGAGAATGAAATAAATATCCCAAATGAGGAAATAGAATGTGAAAAGGGCTTGAAAACGAAAAATTATTTTTAACCCCACCTTAGTTTTTTATTCATGCTTTCCTAGACTTCGATTAATATTAGAGATTGCACTGAAGGAAAGGGCAAAAAGGTGTAAAAAAAACGTCTTTTTTGATATTCGATTACTATCGGTTTGATATATCATAATCTATAATATATCTATATATACTAGCTATAATTAATATATATATATTATAATATATATATAATATATATATATATATATATAAATGTGGTGATATGTTAATAAACAAATGAAAAACTAGAATAACCAAACAGCAACAATAGGGACAAATAACATATTTTTATTTCCAACGTCATTTTCTGCTCTAATTACGTCGTTATTACCCCAACGTCAGTATTTTTCGATTATTCCGATGCTTTGGATAATAAGGATACTAATGATGATCATGATGTGTGAGATAAGGGTGGAGGAGGAGGAGGAAGGAGAATTACGGGAATGAACGCAATGAAGAAAAATAATTATTGCACATTAGACATGGTTCCATTGGAAGCACGTACGTGTATGTGTGTGCGTATGTAATACTATATGTGTATGTGCCGTACGTGTATGTAAGTGTATATGTAGTGTGTATATATATATATATATATATATATATCTATATATATATATATATATATATATATATATATATATA
Organism: Macrobrachium nipponense; assembly: GCF_015104395.2. Classification (NCBI taxonomy): domain Eukaryota; kingdom Metazoa; phylum Arthropoda; class Malacostraca; order Decapoda; family Palaemonidae; genus Macrobrachium; species Macrobrachium nipponense. The sequence goes on along the minus strand of NC_087207.1, from coordinate 18,533,009 downwards.
TTCATTCTCAATATTTTCAATAAGATACCGAAATCCCTGAAATAATATAATATAATGCAAAGAAAAAAAACTTGAGCAAACACCAAACTTTTAAATACAGTAAAAACTGACATTAGATACTAACGAGACGTCACTGAATGCAGGAAAACGTTTAAGTGGAAACTCTATCGCCATTGACCACAAATGTTCGGATATCAGCCGAAACGTTTAAACTTTTTATTATTGAAATCACGCGATTGCATTTTCTGATATTGTAAACACTTTACTAAA
>NC_087207.1:18515239-18527739 GCF_015104395.2 Macrobrachium nipponense | reverse complement strand
GGCAAAAACGACGATAGAATCAAGCCATCCCCAAAAATCTCTGCAGCTGTTTCCTGGTAGTAGGTGGGGTAGCCTTACGGATACCTTCTACATTAGCATTTACTGGAGCAAGAAGGCCTTTCCCAACTTCAAACCCAAGATACTGTACAGTTGCCTTTCCAAACTCACTCTTCTCTAAGTTGACTGTTAATCCTGCTTCTTGTAGTTTCTTGAAAACTTTCCTCAGAACCTTCAGATGTTCTTCCCACGTTGTAGAGTAAATCACGATGTCATCTAGGTATACACCTACTCCTTCTATTGATACTAGCAGTTGATCCATCACTCGTTGAAATGTTGCCGGTGCATTCATCAGCCCAAACGGCAGAACAGTATATTGATATAGTCCAAATGGAGTAATAAAAGCTGACAGCAACTTGGCATTCTCATCTAAGGGAATTTGATAATATCCTTTCAACAAGTCTATCTTGGAAACAAACTTGGCTTGCCCAATATTATCAAGTACTGATCTATAGAGGCAAAGATAAATTATCAGCCACACTGATAGAATTCAGCTTCCTATAATCAGTACACATCCTAAATGAACCATCTGGTTTCTTCACTAACACACATGGAGAACTGAAGTGACTTGAACTGGGTTCTGCTAATCCATGTCGCAGCAAATACTCAACTTCTTCAAAAACATCTCGATGATTTGGTGATAAGCGATAGGCTCTTTGCTTGAAAGGTTTTCCATCTTCTTGAATCTTGATTTCATGCTTGGTCAGATCAGTACATCTAGGCACATCTGAAAAAATTTCTGGAAAACTTCTAATTACGTCACTTAAGTCTTCACCTTGTTCAACACTCAGATGTTTCAGTTTATCCTCCAAATTTTCCAAAATTGAAGAATTATTCATCTTGCTTGCAGCTCCCAATTCGTAGCCATCATCGTCTTCTGTAGATAAAGTTGTTTGGGTTACTGACACAGTTTCAGTTTTAGTTTCTGAGAAATAAGGTTTCAAGAGGTTCACATGTATCTTCATTTGTCTTCTTCTTCTTCTTTCTGGTGTTTCAATCACATAAGTTCTATCACTTAACTTCTGAATTATCTTGTAAGGACCTTGAAATTTATTAGTGAGGGGAAATCTCTTGACAGGTAAGAACACTAACACTTGTTGACCAACACTAAAACTTCTTAGCTTAGTCTTAGCATCAAATCTCCTTTTCATTTTCTCTTGACTCATTTTCAAGTTTTCTAAAGAGAATTTTCTTATCTCTTTCAACCTTTTCCTTAAGTTCTTCACATACTCTCCTTGGCTTTCCTCTTGATTTTCCTCACAATTTTCTGCAAGAATCTTCAGCGGTCCTCTCACTTCTCTTCCAAAAATCATCTCATTAGGTGAACATCCCATACTTTCTTGGTAAGCACTCCTAATTTCAAACAACATTAATGGTAAACCAACATCCCATTCTCTTCCTGACCCAGCACAATACTTTGTCAGCATACTTTTCAATGTCTGGTGGAACATTTCCAAGGCACCATGAGTTTCTGGATGATAGGCAGTGGATAACTGTTGTTTTACTCCTAACAAATTCATCACATCCTCGAATAACTTTGAAGTAAAGTTTGTTCCTCTGTCACTTTGTACTATTTCTGGTATACCAAACTTTGAGAAAAACTCCCACAAGTTTTTCAGCAACTATCTTGGCAGATATGTTTCTAACAGGGATTGCTTCTGGATATCTTGTCACAGGACACATTAATGTTAACAAATACTCATTTCCTTTCTTTGTCTTCGGCAGTGGTCCAACCATATCTATAATCACTTTGCTAAAGGGTTCTCCTCTAACTTCTATAGGTTGTAGGGGGGCTTTCTTGATGGTTTTATTCGGTTTTCCAGCTTTCTGGCAGGTATGACACTCACGACAAAACCTGCTAACATCTTTGTGAAGTCCAGGCCAGAAAAAATATTTCATGATCTTCTCCACAGTCTTCCTGATTCCCATATGTCCAGACTCATGAGCTACTGCAACCACTTGCTTTCTCAATGGCTATGGAATCAAAATTTGATAATATTCGCCCCATACAGCATCTCCTGGTATATCTGTAGGTCTATACTTCCTCATCAGCAAACCTTCCTTCAGATAGTAACAGGTAGGAGTTTGTTGCATCTCTTCTCGATCAACAACTCTGAAGAACAAATCAGTTAACAATGCATCCTTCTTCAGCAAGTCCATCAGCTTCTCTCTTGTCACTTGACCAACTTCAAGGGTTGAATTCTCAATATCTGCTAACTCAGCTACTGTAGTTTCACTACTGTCTTCAGTAACACTTTGACTACTCGGAGTCTCTTCAGGAACATCAGGTTCTTCTTCTTCGTCGTCGTCGTCTTCTTCATCTTCTTGGGAAATCTCTTCTTTGTCAGCTCTATGGGAAAGTTCACTTCCCTGGAACAATTCTTCTAAGCACAAAGATCCTTCACTTGATCCCTCTTGGGTGTGTAAATCCTCGGTTTCTTCACTTACAGTCGTAGTCCTCTTCATACTTCTGGTAGTTACACAACTAGGAAACAGGTGGGGGTTATTCTTCTCCAACTCTACTGTAGGACTAATCCTCAATGGTTTGTCTGTCACTACAGGACAAGGAATAAATGGCACACCACCAACTTCATTCCCCAACAGAACATGTATACCTTCCACAGCCAGTGAGTCCTTTACAGCAAAATCAACATTCCCTGTCACCAATTCACATGACAGGTGTAAGCGGCATATAGGAGTTACTTCCTCTCCTCCTATACCCTTCAAAATAACTGAATCTCCTGTGAGACTCTTCTCCAACTGAGGGTGAGAACCATGTACTACCACACTATGGTTACTCCCTGTATCACGTAATATCTTGACTGGTACCTGCATACTTCCTTCTTGAGTTGACAGCATACCCTCATAGATATATGGCTTAAAAGCCTCCACACTGCTAAGCCACTCACTGCTTGAGGTAACATTTCCACTGGTTGCTAAGCATTCAGCTTGTTTAGTTTCATTCTTCTCTGGATTCTGATTCTTTCCCACACTGCTCTTCGTAGTTTGTTTCACCTGGTCACCTTTTATGACTTGACCAACTGGTTTTGACTGCTGTTGATTCCGGTAACACTCTTGACTGTAGTGTCCTACTCTTCCACACTTGAAACAGACAACATTAGGTTTCTGTAACTGTCTTGAAAAACTGGATGAGGATTTCACATTAGTTTGCTGAGGTGTATTACCTTGTGTACTCTTGGTATTATCACTTGAAGGTTTCCCATTAAATTTGTTCCTGTTATTTGGAAAAGACTTAAAACCTGGGCGTTGTTGACTCTGGTACTTGACATTGTAATTACGCTTACTACTGATTATATTGTAATCTTCACTTAGTGTAGCAGCTTTGTCAAGTTTCTTCACTTCTCTCTCTCTTAAATAGGCTCTTATATGTTCAGGAATTCCCTTAAGATACTGTTCAAGAACAAGTAACTCTTCTAACTCATCAAAAGTTTTAACTTTAGCAGCTTCTACCCAACGTTTGAAACACCTTTTCACTTTGTAAGCATAATCTAAAAATGTTCCCTTCTCATATTTTCTTTAATTTCTGAATCTTTCATTTTAGTACTCTGGGGTCATCTGGTAAACTTGTAGCACACTGTGTTTAAGTACCTTGTAGTCTTTACACTGATCAGCTGTTAAGGCTAGATAAGCACTTCTCCCTTTACCAATCAAGACACTTTGTAGCAAAACTGACCATTTATCCTCTGGCCATCCCATACCTGAAGCCACTTTCTCAAAGTGATCAAAAAACTCATCTGGAGCTTCTTAGGAATTAACTTCTGTACTCTCACTACAGCAAATACAGGGTCTTGATTACCTTGGTTAGGGTTAGAAGGTATTACAGGTAATGTGGATCTAGCTTTTATTAATTCCATTTCCCTTTCATATCTTGCAATTTCTCTTTCCTCCTCTGCTGCTTTTTCTTCTTCTCTTTATCTTCTTTCTTGTTTTTCCCTGTCTATTCTCTCTCTTTCAGCAAGCATTTTTAGCTTAATCAAATTCTCTTCTGCTTCAATACGTCTAAGCTCTAACTCTGCATCACTTTTCTCTTTCTTTTCTGCTTGCTTATTTATGAGATCAACACGTGTGCTAGCGTTCAACAACTCTTGAGCCGAGTTTCTAACTCATCTTCATCAGTTATTCTACCAGAGTTTATCAATGGTTCCATAACAATACATCTTATTTGTGCCTTTACCATACTAGTAGACACATAACCACCACATGCCTCTGCTAAAGCGCTTCCCCCCAAAACTGAGTGCTTTAGTCAGAGTGGTTTCAGATAAAACTTGGATGGAAGGGGCTGCTAAAAATTCCTGAACCTTGAACTGAGCCATTGTCCTATAAGTTATCAACTTACAATTCAATACAATAAATGCAAAACCAAATTATATGGTCACTCTCCTAACAAAATATATCCCTAACACCACCAATATATTCTAGAGTGATAATTAAATCTGCTTTCCCAGGTCTCTGGGCACCATTAAACAATGTTACGAATTGCCAAGTATCTGGTTACTACACTTACTGTTCATTTAATGTTACCTCACAAAAGCCAGACACCTGAACCCTCATAACACGTTTAAACGACTGAATACTAAATAAAGCAAACAGTGATCCCTTAATACTTAGCAGTATTGCAGAAAATCAGACTAAGTTAATTCATAAACAAAAAAGGTTGTGAGGTAATCTTGTAAGTAATTAAATTAATCAAAGGGCATCACTCCATCAACAACTTTAAAATCTAAGTATTTCCCTGATTTCAGAAGTCTAAGTACTTCCCTGGTTCTAAGTCACTTCAAGTAAATTGAAGGAAAGCAAATCAATTACCACTCTATGTTTCTACCTAACATAAATATAATCATAATTAAATTCAAATATACTGGTTATAAATGAAAATACTTATAAAAATTTTAAATACAAAAATTTATTATTAAACTCAAAATTTATAAGTGAAATTCACAATATCAGGGAAAATTACCGTTACTTGAAAACAAAGTAAAGTTTAATTAATTCTTGAATCAAATTAAGTAAAATTAAATCAAAATTAATTTATCACAAAATTCAAGAAAATTAATTCAATTGAAATTCAAAAGTGTTAGGCAATTTGCCTAATTGAAAATTTGAAATTAATTCACAAGTGCTAAACAACAACAAAACTTGAAAAGAATTCTAAGTAAATGCAAATTAATTCACAAATGTTAAATTTAATTAAATGTGCAATGATTAAGCAATGAAAATAACTAAGTCAATTAAATTGTGAATGTAAACGAAAATATAAAATAAAAAGACACACTTCAATAAGAAAATGAACAAGTGCACAAACAGTGAAACAAACACAAACACAAAAAAAAAAAAAATCAGCAATGTCTAAAAGTGTAAATCTTTTTCACTCAAAACATTATAAGCAACAGTTTTTACCAAACCTTCATAACCACCTGTTATTAGTTAACCACAGTTCCTATCAATTATTAGTTAACCACACTCCCTATACATTATTAGTTGCAACTAATAAAAATATAACACTTTACCTTTTTGGTATACCAACTTCTTTTTCTGCTGCAGTCTTGTCTTACACACTTTCACAAAAACCAGGCGCCGTTACGAAATAATGTTCAGATTCCGATTCACAAAAGAAACTAAATAACAATAAATAAACTCTAAGAAATATCAAATATGAAATTCTAAGTTACGAGTGACCAATTTACGTTACGTTAATATAATCTCAATGATGTCGAGGGAGAGAGAGAGAGAGAGAGAGAGAGAGAGAGAGCGATCTAACCGCCTCGAGGTTCTATGATCTAATGAAATTTCTTCTTGTTGCGGAAACTGGATTGGAGATATGATACAAAACGTTCTTGGCACAAATGCTTCTAGTAGCTTCGAAATCTGACGCAATCTTCATAAAGAAATGTGCAATCTCCACGTGGGACTTGGCAAAGACATTCGCGTACGAGTCCAGTCTGTTAAAAACAAAGACACGTACTTTACTCGATCGACACGAAGGAGAAGTCTTATCACGTATGATGACAGATTCTCCAAAACACAAATGAAGATTTGAGATCGCTTATCAAAACGCGTTGACAGATTTAGGAAAGCAAACGGATCTCGCAGACCCTCTAATCTTACAGTGTTGACATAAAAGTTAAACATTCGTAGTTTCGAACAGACAAAGAAAGCCTCTCTCTTGTTACGTTCTACGTTAATATATATTCTTTTACAACATGTAATGCAAAATCTGAACACACGTTTAAAACATCCTATTCTAAGCTATCTAGGAATCTGAAAAAATGTTACACAATCTACATGACATTTCAAAGAGGGGAAACATGCATTTTGAAAGTAGCAATACATATATATATATATATATATATTATATATATATATATATATATATATATATATATATATATATATATATACACACATATATATATATATATATAATACGTATATATATACATATATATATACGTATATATATATAAATATATATATATATATAATAATATTATATATATATATATATATATATATATATATAATAAAGTCACTGTAAACTCTCCAATGGATTTACTGGTAATTTTGCAACCTGCCGATCTATCTCTTCTTTGATAGCAACATTACGATGAATATTTGCATTCTGAAGACCTCGAGGCCGCTAACAATTACTATCTAGACACGGAAGGAAAATGCGATTCCACAAGGTCGCAATAAACGTTTATGGCAAATCCCTCACAAGGCCAGTAAAAATAAAACGACCATTCTTACATGTCCGTCTTATGTTCGCCAGAACAGAAATACTCCATTGTTCGTATGTCTGTTCGTTATGTCTCAAAATAGAATACGTAATTTCAGGCCGAGGACCAAGTCATTCAGTGCTGAAACACAAATTGTTAGTAAAAAGGTTTAAACAGCATAATGGAAAGTAAGATGCAAGAAAGAGAATGAGAACGGAGGGGCCTTAGATTTTTAGCACGTTTTAATTTACGTTAATTTAAGAGTATAACGTTAACAACTTATGCGCAAGGGGAAAAAATCTTATACGCTTCCCGAGTAAGCTGGAGTTCGGATCACACCTTGTTCCTCTAGAATCACAAGGGATTTCGATGCAGAATGACAAAGCAATCTGGTTCCGTGAACTTTTTCTTAATTAAACAAGCGCTCTAGTGCATTGGTTTGTGTGTGTGTGGGGATGAAGAAGGTAGGAATCGAATGGGATGGAAAACAGAGTTTAGACCAAAGGCCAAGCGCTAAGACCTATGAGGTCATTCAGCGCTGGAAAGGAAACTGAGAGTAGGTAGGTTTGAAAGGTGTAACAGGAGGAAAACCCCAAAGCAGCTGCACTATGAAACAATTGTTAGGAGAGGGTGGATAACATGATGGAAGAAAGTGGAAATGAAAGCAGGTACAGCAAAAGGAATGAAAGGGGTTGCAGCTAAGGGCCGAAGGGACGCTGCAAGAAACCTTAAGTAATGCCTATAGCGCACCGCGTGAGGTGCACTGACGGCACTAAACCCCTTTACTGAGCTTGCCTTTCAATATAGCAAGTATTGGTAAGAGACGAGGTAAATATAAATAGCAAAATGACTAAAGATGAACTAAAGCTGGGAGTGTCCGTTATTTATTTTATGAATTATTTAAAAAATCACTAACCATAGAGTCGTAGCATCACGGACGTCACGTGGCGGTAGCTTGAGTTACATGAGCCAAGCCAAGGTAAGCAGCGAACGTGACGAAGTAGCTCTCAGGGGAAATCAGGAATGCTGCCATCAAAGATCAACAGCTGCCTCGTATCTTTCAATGATCGATAACACGTCGCTTTCGAGCGTTCGACTTGAAGGAGGGAGAAAATATTCACCACTGAATTTGACTTCATGATGTTGTTATTATTATTATCATTATCATTATTATTATTACTATCATTAGAAATTTACCAATGCTTACTATAAGCATATTCATCAGCTGCTTCAAAGTGACTCACTAGTATTTTTTAACGAATATGTAAGATAAATTCGTAAAGTAACTAAGTCTGTAGGCATAACCAGCCCCGTATCACGGAAGCAGACCTTATTGAAAAGAATGGTACTCTATTTTTCTGATAATTCGTGTTTCATAATCTGCGAGACAGCAAAGTAATTCATGGTGTTATTGAGGTATTTTGGACGTCAAGGTCTGGTATTATCAATACAGACCTTGACATCCAAAATACCTCAATAACGCTATGAATATAGGCCAATTATTTAGCAGTCTCGCAGATTATGAAAGATAATCTGCGAGAAAAATCTTTATAAGATAGGTAAAATTCTGTATAAGATACTATTATTATTATTATTATTATTATTATTATTATTATTATTATTATTATTATTATTATTATTCAATAGATGAAACCTGTTCACACTAAACAAGCGCACCAAAGGGGCCATTGACCTGAAATTCAAGCTTCCAAAGAATGTTGGTTTCAGTGTCCCACCGCAGAACCCACACTGCAGCAGTAACTGATCACAATACAGAGCAGGTGATTTAACATCGCCCTGGGGGAGACGCGAACTTGCGACATTTGAGTGGCATGCCACGACACTAGCCCCTATATAAGCTTCACAAGAAGCATCATGATTATCTGTTGCTGATTAATGAAATGCGTCAATGCTTTTTATATAATGGACTTTCTTTACCTGTTTGTGAAGGGATCCGTTGTGATATTTCCCCGCATTAGTTTCTTTGTTTGGAATCTCTTTGAATATTATTATGTAAATGTTGCCTTTTTCCTTCTTTCGTTTGTTGAGATTTGTAACCTTTGATACAATTGCCCTCAAATTTGCAAGGGTCAACCGAGGTGACCCAAAACTTTCGTTTTTATTTATTTATTTATTTATTTTACCATCAGATACATGATAGAAACAAAAACTGTGGCTGATGGAATTGACATAAAAAAATCAAAGAATCCTTATTACTTTATTCCTTAGACTTATGTTCTTTCAACTGTCATATGCTGTTTTCTTGAAGGCTAAATTAATCCTTAGTTATGAACTAAAAGAGCACTTTTCAGTAAGCAAACTTTACCCTTGACGAATGAGAAGTTTCATTTAAAGTAAAATAGGAATCTCTGTCTGGGCTTGGTTCAAGGTATGAGTATATAGACATGGAATAAAATCCTGAAGTAAGGCCTTTGCTTTTGTACCCAGGAAAAAAAAATAAACATGATTTGATATTACAGCATAGTTCCAATTAGGAAATAACTTGGCCTAGATTTCAAAAATGTTTATAGAACTGGTTGGCGTGGGATATATCAAAGCCTAAAGCATAGGAGCACTGCACTTCAGTTGAACGTCATAATGAGAAATTAATTAAGCGTCAAACCGTGTTTTATTCTAGAATGAAATGCTAACCTTCATATACAAATGGAACTTTCACTCTAAAAGGAAATATGAACTGATATCAGTTTTGAAATGGTCATGGTAAAACATTTTCTTAACTAATCCCGACAAAGTCACATCGTTTTACTAACATGAAACTATTCGGGTGACATTGCAAAGCCTTTTAATGTCAACCTCGTTGATATAATAGCTTTTAATACAAACCTTTTAATATGTAAAGGCTTTTAATGTTAAAGGACTGAAATGTAATAACTTTTTCCAGAAGTGTATCAGCATAAAGAAATAGAAATTATGCAGAAAAAATTCGGTAACTCCCACGCACTTTGCAAAGACCCTTATTGAGATACTACTATAGTAGATTCACATCAACCGTGCATCCGATGACTAGGCCAGTCCCTTCGACGCTCCTGATTGGCTGTTGATAAACCAATCACAGGGCTGGAAACTCTCAGTATCTCGAGAGAGTTCACATAGGCAGGACGTATGCTCCACCTATACTAAGGGATACGTCTTTCAGGAGAGGTGGAAAATACATCCTCCCTATGTGAACTCTCGAGCGAGACTGAGTTACCAGCCTTGTGATTGGCTTATCAACAGCCAATCAGAAGCGTCGTAAGGGATTGGTCTAGACGTCAAATGCACGGTTGATGTGAATCTACTATAGAATCAATTAAAAAAACAAATGGGCAATATTAGGTAGCTATGAGAAGAAAACTGGAAGGTTCCATCCCTTAATTATGAAGACGATTAAATATGAACAAGACTTCCAGGGCAAAATGGTTAAACTTAAAATATAAAAGTAAATAAAATAAGACAAATACTTCCGAGTGATTTGGGACAAAAATCGACGATAATCTCATTCAACAACTTACTCCTAGCTGTAGCGTTGATTGTTCTTATTACCAACTAAAACAAGGTTCTAGTTATTATGGTTTTAGTAATTATTCTGTAAAACATAGGCCCAGCATCACCTTTAACTCAATTCTTTAACATTTCCCGGAATTTAGTACTTTCACCTACATTACTTCCGAGTTGTTAAAGTTGAACTGAACTTTGAACAATTTTGCAACACGGATGTTTTTAGCAATTTAGAATGTTAAAACATCGATTACGCAGGTTTCTGTTTTATCTAGTAAAATTACGCCCTGATAAACATTTCTGTTTTTAAGTCTAGCAGGACAAGCATCGTAAGCATTGCTGAACATAGAAATGGACTTAAAACTATGAGAGGTGCTAGTTTACACCCTGAGATATAAGAATTTCTTTGAGACACTACTTCACAGAGAGAGAGAGAGAGAGAGAGAGAGAGAGAGAGAGAGAGAGAGAGAGAGAGAGAGAGAGTCGTATGTTCTCAGATAATAGGAATTTATCGTTATGCAGTATTCATCTGATTCGCATAGGTTATATCTGCAATATCGAAGAATCATCTGGGTATTATTTCAAATAAGTCATAATATATTCTGCAGAATACAAAGTCCCATTTGGCAAACGAAGCAAAAATGCCCTACGGACACGATGTGAACCAGCTTTACAACGTCTGTAAAGTTTTTATCACTTTGAAGGTGGATTACACTAATCATCACACTCACAGTTCATGTGTAGCATTTTCGTTTGAAATACCTGCACATTCTCTCTTTGTCCCAGCACAGTTTGGCATTCCTTCTTATTGTTTGCGTGTTTGAATGGTGTTTTACGTTGCATGGAACCACTGGTTATTCAGCAACGGGACCAACGGATTCACGTGACTTCCGAACCACGTCGAGAGTGAACTTCTATCACCAGAAATACACATATCTCACCCCTCAATGGAATGCCCGGGAATCGAACTCGCAGCCACAGAGGCGGAATGCACGCCAACACCATACCGACCACACCACTGAGGCGCTTCTACGTTGTTATTAATATAACGGCTCCTTTCATCCGACCAATTATCCATAATCATGGGTTTCTTTTCTCTTGATTACCCTCGTCCGCCTCCATCTTGTAAAACGCTCGATTTGATTTTCCGTTAAAAAACTAAATTACTTTCATTATGTTTTTCCCCTTTTCAAAGGTCGAACATGAATGCCTTGCATGTAAACGTTAGGCTTGTGGTGTCTTTTTTCATTATAATTTTTCCTCTACCGCTGTGGATTAGACATGGAGGTGTTTTTGCGGAGGAACTAAATAAATATTTTTCCTGCATTTCCGTTCTCAGTGAATGATTAATTACGCCCCTCTATGCAACTTTTATTTTATTTATTTATTTATTTATTTATTTTGGTGGTTAGGTTTCCTTGTGATTAAGACTGATCGGAGCAGAGACAATCGTTCACTTCACCCAACTTTAATATTAGATTCTCCATCGACCTCAGTGACAAGACCCAAGAGCTCCGTTTTACTTTTAACTATTTCTTTGGTTTTTTTTTCCGACGTTCTCTTTATTACTAGTTAAATGATTCAAGAATTATGACTTCCTCTTCCTCTTCCTCTTTCTCTCTCTCTCTCTCTCTCCTCTCTCTCTCTCTCTCTCTCTCAGCCCGTCAGAAGAGTATTAGCGAAAAGTAGCACTGATATCAAAAGAATATAAAGACATTTGATTCAAAAGAAATAAAAACGTGACATACAGAAGAAATCTATAATTAAATCAACGTGTACATTATATATCAAACCGACAGAAGCATCACCTTATTCGAACAATAAGTACGAGCAATATCGTTTCTTATCCTGATTTGATCTGAACTCTGGAAAGCAAGAAATATTCTTGTCGCTCCAAAGACTATTCGCTTCAGATGGCTATAACAGGGACCTGAAGCTGGGCAATGTTCTTAAGAAAGTTCTCTTTAAAACTGGACCCTCCTATTTGCACAAAATATTCTAGAAACTTTTCTTTTTTTGTGCAAAAAACTACAGAGGGAGAGGGGGGGGGGGGGGGGGGGTTTTTGGGTGTTACAAAAACTTCTAACACGATCCATCTTCTGGGAGGAAGTAATCCGATAAGTGTTCGTTGGGGCTTTGCTGAAAAAATGCTTTGAAGTCTTCCGGGAAATTTGGTCTGAATAGTTTTCGACCCTAAAAGGTTTATGT
>NC_087207.1:18510239-18512739 GCF_015104395.2 Macrobrachium nipponense | reverse complement strand
ATGTATGTATGTATTTGTATGTATGTATGTATATATTTCTATATATATATATATATATATATATATAATATATATTATATATATATATATATATATATATATGTGTGTGTGTGTGTGTGTGTATGTGTGTGAATGATTGTTATCTACGTGAATGCGTATCTGCAAGTCGGTTTGTTTCCCATTTCGTGCATTAGACCTTCTATCAAATCCATAACCGAATAAAAATCTTGTTATTACATAACATGCCGTCCGCGAGGCAGTGAATTCTATTTGCTTCCAAACCCATTCGCGTATTTCTTTAAGGTTTTATAGCTTGCAATATCATGTTTTTTGCAATACATTGAACATTCATTACACTGTAATAAACTCAAGCACGTGAAAAACAACCCATATTTCATACAACACTAATGCAATAAGCCCTAGAAAAAGTAATCTCAATTCGTATAACAAATGAAAAGTTGAGTTGCGGGAAATAAATTTATGCAGTACAATTTCAACATTTTACTCCATTGTTATGGCAATCTTCTCTGTAAGCGGTACTAGTATAACCAGTCATATTGTTAGTAGTACTAGCAGTATATTAAAGGTGTAAAACTATTGACACTAATTAAAATAGCGATGGAAAAGCCCTTCTGCTTAGATAAAAAAATGCGAGAAAGGATATTCTAATTCCCATTTGAAATGGGCCATGTGCTTGATTTAGAAAAGACAAAAAGCCCAGAGGGAGCCCTAGTAGCAGTACAAGGAAACCTAATACCCGTATCCAAGGAAAAATATCAGAAGATAGCTACCTAGACCCCGCTGAAGTTACCGGCCTCGGTTCCTACGTCCAGTAAAAAGATAAATATATAATAATAATAACAATAATAATAATGAATTGTCATTGTTCATGTTGCACGAGGACAAATTTATAATTAAAAAATGTCTAATGATATTCGGTGGATTCGGTTTCCCCGACTCTAAAAAACAAATCATGGTTCTTTAACGTTCAGCGACCTTTAGTTACATATTTGTATTAGTCCATTTCATCAAAGCACATAATGGCAATTAGAAAAGCAATATTGCTCCTCAAATATGCGCCTTCCATCGATTACGCTTTGATCTCAATATCGGTCGAGAACGGGTTTCTAAAGACTCTGTCATATATATAATATATATATATAATATATATATATATATATTATATATATATATATATATATATCTATATATAATATATATATATATATATATATATAATATATATATATATATATATATATATATTACATGCTCATGTGTGTATGTGTATGTGTGTATATGTATAGTTTATCTATATATATATATATATATATATATATATATATATATATAATATAATATATATATATATATATATATATATACATACATATATATATATATATATATATATATATATATATAAAAGTGTGTGTGTAAGTATATATACGAGGTGGGATGTGCTAATACGTAGACATTCTATACCATAAATGTAAAATTTTTTATCTGCCAATACTACGAAAAGTTGTCCCAAAAACAACATTTATATCCTGACTAAATTAAACAAAGGATGGAATTCTGATAAGAAACCAATATGCTTTCTTGTCGATAAATCGTACCAAACGAAAGAGCCAACGATACACCAGCATACTATTATTTTTGTAAATGTAACAATATGCGATCCCTAGAGACCATAGGAGGCACCGCGTAGCGACAATTTTCATTATAGTGCATTATTAATAGTGCTCAGTTTCTCATCCACCATGTCAGAGAAAATTGTGGAATCTGAAATTCAGGAACTTTGCCATTTCTTAAGTGCTCCTTTAGAATTGTAATTGCGATTTTTTTATTGTGATTTTTTTAGATTTTTGGCATTATTCCAAGCACTGGGGCAACTAAGCCCCATTCAGCGCTGAGACGGATATTGACAGTAAAAGGTTTGAAAGGTGTTACAGGAGGAAAACCTCAAAGCAGTTGCACTATGAAAGAATTGTTAGGAGAGGGTGGACAGTAAGATGGAAGAAAGAGAATATGAACGGAGGTACAGTAAAATGAATGAAAGTAAGTGCAGCTAGGGGCCCAAGGGACGCTGAAAAGAACCTTATGTAATGCCTACCACCGAATGAGGTGCACTGACGGCCCTAGCCCACCTCCCCCCCCCCCCCCCCCCCCCCCCGCCCCCCCCCCCCCCCCCCCCTGCCCCCCCCCCCCCCCCCCCCCCCCCCCCCCCCCCCCCCCCCCCCCCCCCCCAAAACGGCGAATTGCAATGGCGAGACCCAAATTGAGGACCTCTCCGGGAAATACGGGCATATGGCAACCGAAGACTACACGAAATTATATACCATAATGAAGGAAAAAATCTTGATTTTTGCGGGCACTAGAAAATTCTACCGTCTGCAGCAGAACGAAAAACAATCTGCACACTCGGGTAGATGGTATATTATAAATATGCAAAAATCAGTCCATTACTGCATGAAATCGTGTTGAATTTAATTAAATA
>NC_087207.1:18500239-18502739 GCF_015104395.2 Macrobrachium nipponense | reverse complement strand
TGACTTTCTTTCATACTGATCGCAGTCATAATCCTCCTCAAATTGTTTGGTGTATGAAAGTATGTAGGATTCACGTCATAAGAATAAAATTGGTTAGGCCTACGGTGCACTTGGCGGGAAGCGTAGTGCTACTGATATCTTTAAAAATCTGGAGGGAGAGCATTCGAGAACTCGTTGTTAAACGGGGCCGGGCTATAGTTTATTAAACCATGTGCGTGTCGATGTAGAAAAAACATGAAACAAAAATTGTACAATAATAAAAGTGTATTATGAATGTCCTTATCCTGTTTGAGAACAGAAAAGCTCCGGTAGGTTAGCCTAATCAAAAGCACTAAAGAACGTATAGTCGCATGGTTTTAGTTCCCCAGATACTACATCCCAACAACCCAGTTCTAGCGGTTTCTTAAATACGTCTCTGCCTTGTCTGACCTTCAGCAATTTGCTAACAGCAAACCAGGAAAAACGTGTAAAACCACTGCTGGACTCTGACTTCGATAACATAGTATAGTGAGTTTGCAAGGCTGGTTTGCATTACAGAATATCAGCATAGGCCTAAGAGCAATATTTTTTCTCCCTTCTCTCGTATTCAGCACAACAACGGCTCATTATAATTGAGAATGCATTTGGTAATCCAAATAAATTGGATTCGGAAATCTGTTTCCAGGTGAATTTAGATTTTTTTTTGTTATCTGCGGTGTGGCAATTTTACCTTAAACCGGCTAATAATAATAACGCTTAATTATAAAGGAAAACTTAAGCCTAACTGAAAATTCTATGCACTTCTCGATGACCACTAGTTTACAAAGGGGCAGGTAATGCTATTTAACGTTACAATTTTCATACGAAATTCGCTGAACCGCTCAACACTTGACCACTAAACAGGTCTTAACCTATAGGTATTAGACTGAGCTCACTACCAGCTCTCTCTCTCCTCTCTCTCTCTCTCTCTCTCTCTCTCTCTCTCTCAGAATTCGTTTATTATTCTCTCATTCAATAGTGTTACCCTGACCACCTGCTTGTGTCCTGTCAATAAACGACAATGCTTTGAAACTTTCCATAGCCCTAAAAATAATCTGCATTCCGATACATACACATTAACGTAGCATCTACTAAAAATAGTTACTAAATGTACTTTTCTAAAGTTTGACTTACCTCTTAATTTCAGATCACATCTCTTAATCAAACATCCATGAGCGTTACAGAGAGAGGGAGGTTACTAGTTACTATGGGTTGTTCAGCTCGAATATTATTCCCAGTATCCAATTAATATGGCGGCCTTCAACCTGGGAGTAGATATCTTTCCCGCCCACTGCTTCTTGTTGATATACTAGAAGTTTTACGGAAGGTCACATCAGTAAGAGAGGTGTTCAATTCATAAGCAGTAGTAGACGCAAAACTGACAACAATAGACGTACTGGACGCGTACAGTAACAGACGTTTCACAAGTCTCGAGTTTCTACCCTCATTAAATTGAAATCAAGATGACATCGCGGATTCTTCTAAGTTTTACGTTTTCAAACACGCTCACCGTTATTCTGAAGCTTTTCTCTGGCAGCCAAACTATTATTGGCTTTGTGCAACTCAAATACCTTTATCATCCATCGCCCCGAAGAGAATGTGGTTAGGCCTATGTCTAGTTGATCGGCTACTTGCCTCGTTTACTGGCCAGATTCCTGTATAACAACCATCTGAAAAATCAGTTCAGACGAAAAAACCTATTATTTTGCCCATTATGAGGCCATAAGCAACGTGAAAGGGTTAAAGGCACGAGAAATTATATAACGCGTGCAACACAACACTACACTGTAACAAACTGAACCGTTCTTAACGCCACTCGCTAAGGTATTGCCAATATCCCGACATCAGTCTTCCTTTAGACTAAACAATAAAAACTGCTATATTTCGACTGTTTTAGTTATAATGACTGAACGAGTGTGATTTGGCTCTCGAACTTGAAGAGACTGCTTCTTTCCCGATCGATTAAAAACGCCCCGATGGAAGCCACAACTTCGACTGATAATATAACGACAGTTTCATGAACCCCAAATCAAAGCCATTTGAGTTTTCGTCATGGTAGTTGTTCGTCTGGTATGAAACTACATTTTTAAATACTGTATACTACTGATATGACGAAAGTTACATGAACCCCAAATCAAAGCCATTTAAGTTTTCGTCGTGGTATGAGTTGTTCGTCTTGTATGAAACTACATTTTTAATAATGCTGTTTCAACTCATGTCCCCGAAAAATTTAACTTCGTTGACTCCTCGCCATGGCAACACTGTGGGATGTGTTTCCTGCAGCCACAGAGCGTCAATATTTACCCTCTATATAGGCTTCATATAGTTCCTTCGTCGGTAATTTGTGACAGGGCTTGAGGGTTTTGGGATTTAGTACATTATTGCCATAATTATTTGTTTTATTTATGAATGCTGTAACACAGAAAGGGACAATGGCTGAAGGTGAAAAGATTATCTTTTTTACCGTTTCTTTAAAGACTCC
>NC_087207.1:18492811-18497811 GCF_015104395.2 Macrobrachium nipponense | reverse complement strand
GCAGGGTTCTTAACTCATTTGTATTCATCGAATTTGCAAAAAAAATAAATAAATAAATAAATAAATAAATAAATAATAATATTAATAATAATACACCAAGCCAAGCTTTCATTACCCGATCTCTGAAGCATATTGCTATACCTTTTGCTAATATGTTGAAAGTGGTTATGCAACTTTAGATATTATCTAAAGTTGCATAAGGAAAAATATTTTATTCATAGTTACGTATCATGTTAAAAAATGCAGTTGCTTTGTTTTTGTTTTGGTAAAAGTAACCACAAATGTCTCACAGTTTACGTGGTATAAATCAGCAATGGAGAAAATGCCTTGGGAGTTTGCAATGTGACACAAAAAGCACTTATGATGTGTAGTAAATGAGTGTTGTGAAAGTCCGAAACTACTTCCGAGATTCACTATGTTAAAGTGTAAAGTTGCAGAAAGAATGGGAAATGAGGTACATCCTATAAGTTTTGTCACACTAAGTGGACCAGCAATTTACCCTCTTTGCCTTCGCACCTGGGCATTGACAAAGCCATCGCAATAGTTTTCTTTTACTGACATCTATAAGATAAAGGAAACAAAGTCATACTAACTTTACTCGTCCTAATCACCAAAAACGAGAAAAAGGGCCAAAGACCGCTCGCACTGGGACACCCAACTCGTCTGTTTCAATTTCAGACATGAGGGTTAGTGTCCATTATATTAGTGAATGCCGTTTTTTTCAGCTTTCTCTTCGTTGTTGTATCACCAAGTGTGATAAGCATTAGATACGTCAAACGAAAATATAAATTGTTCTGAATCTGTCTCAGAAACCAGCGGTCCTTTCCTCCTGAATTACACCTCACGTATCATTTCCATTTCCCACCGGTTAAAAAGCTCTACAGATAAAGGAATCTCAACATGGAACTAAAGGCAGAGAGGCAATAAGGAATATTTTCCTCCATTATCGCAACCTGGTTCCTAAGGAACAAGTTCTAATTGTAGGAATATTAAGCAAAAAGCAATGGAGCTTGGGAATGATTTGGACGCTGTGCAGAAACCCGAAATGAGCGTTATTAATTTTTAGTTATTTCTATTAAAGTCACAGGTAGGATAAATACATTTAATAGTGACTATAAGTGAATATATTCATAAACACACGCATATATATATATATATATATATATATATATATATCTATATATATATATATATATATATATATATATATATTATACGGTAGAGAGAGAGAGAGAGAGAGAGAGAGAGAGAGAGAGAGAGAGAGAGAGAGAGAGAGAGGGAGGTATTTTATCTATTTTCCTTGAAGTTGTGGCAACAAAGTAAAAGAAAAGAAAACTTTGCCGCACACTTCTTTCACCGGGCAAAACAGATGAACCCTTTTCATAAAAATCTCCGTGCCATTTGCCTTTTCTCCAACTTAACAAAAGGCTCATCAACTGTGATGAGATCCTGCTTTTACATCATCCACTTTATTGCCCTCCTCAAGCATAGGTGCAGTCTCGCTCTCCTTTGATAAAAGAACCATTTCTTTCCAACAATTTTTCGACTCCTTCGACAAGGAACTTCTTTGGTCTTTCTGTCGTTCATCTTCCCAGATCTGGTCGCCAATAAACTCTTATACATTTAATCACACCACCTGGTCCGTTTTGTCAACACGAATCATTTTTAAAAAATAATTCTTCTATCTTTTGATTTTACGCTCTCTCTCTCTCTCTCTCTCTCTCTCTCTCTCTCTCTCTCTCTCTCTCTATCATCCCACTTTACGTACAAGATATGTGACACATGGAATAAACTGCCACCAGAAGTTGTAAACAGCAACAGTGAGGAAGAGTTTAAAAGAAAGGTAGACAAAATCATTTGGGCACTGTGAATGCACAGTAAAACCTGCTCCTACAGCTAAGTGAGCATACGATGTCTCCTCGGATGGACTAACAAGTCTTTGAGACATCCTAATCCTTGTAACTCCATGTAACTCTCTACTCCATGTCAATAAGAACTTGTTGGGCGACACTGTTGAACAATTTAATTACAGCTCAAAGAATTGTAGGAAGACGCAGTCAGGGGGAACTTCTGGTGGGAACCAGCTCAATTATCCCGAATTCTAACGGCTTCCTTCAAGGGGTCGCTACAGCATCGTGTCTAATCGGCCAACTATCCCGTTAGTTCCTGTTTTCCTCCCAATCTCGGGAATGCTGTTCCCAAACTTTGGCTAAAGAGTTCTCTGGTTCTAATGAATGATAGTCTTGGTTCATAGTTGATTTTGGCAGATTATTTTACCGTAAAGAAAGTTCAGGCTTAATTACAGTATAACGTACGGCCTTATAACGAATGAAAGTGAATTCCCCAATCCCAATTCAGATAAATGAACGTAAAATTTTAGGTATGAAACGAATTATTACGAAATCAGATATATAACCAATTATTTTGTACGTCCCTGTAACCTTTTTTTTGGTAAGCCATGCCTGTTGGAACAAAGTGATAATTTCATGGTTAAACAAAACATCAGACACCTATTAAAAGTCTACATAACGGAGAGCACCAATTTAGTTTTTTTTTAAAATAATAATTTACTGTAAATGCATAGAGTCAGCAAGGAAATCTCGAGTGATTGCTGGAAAATTCTCGTAGACGGTAGATGGCACACATGTCCAGCTTGATAAGGTTTCAAACTAGTCCTTATTATGTAACGCACCGAAAAAGAAGTACATGATGGCGTTTCCTCTAATACTCAATCAAGGCTTTAGTGTAGATCGAGAATTTATATATTTGTTTGCTAGTTTGTTTTTTTAAGTTTATTTTTCCTTTTTATTTATGTACGTATTTGCTTATGCATTTTGAAACCTTCGCTTATCAGGTGTCTCCCATGAGGTCGAATGAGGGTTTGAGGAGAGGTTACTTGAATGATTTTCAATGGCATTGTATACTTGCTCATGACTTTGATCTCATGCTCTTTCTAGTTATTTTCTTTCTTTTTTCTTATGATGGAATTAAAAGATATTCTCTATATTCGAGCAGGAGAATCCCTAGTAGTCTTATGCAGTAAGGAAATGCCTCGAGAGAGAAAAAAGTAACATGTCACAAATAAGTTAAATCAGTAAAATGGCTGAGAGTTTCACAAGCCGTAGCTGAGAGTTCATACGGCATTATACGCTGTACAAAAAACTCGATTGCGCCAAAGAAACTTCGGCGAATTTTTTTATTTATCTGGCATTGTTGTTACTACCGTTATTGTTGACAGAGTTCCCTATTACATAAAACTGTTGCTCCAACTTCCAAAGGTGGGCAGAATCCCAACATATTTTTTTTCCCCTATCTCATCTGGTACACGTTATAGTACGCCAGAACTGTAGAACTTTTCCATTCAACTTTCTGTAATGGGAAATATATTTTTTTATGAAAAGCTAGTAGTGTTCGTGTAGAAGCCCATTCTCTCTCTCTCTCTCTCTCTCTCTCTCTCTCTCTCTCTCTCTCTCTGTGAAACCACAAGACCAAAAGATGAAAAATTCAGAGGACAAACTATCATGTATAATTGGTTAAAAGATTACGTAAATATCAAATAGATGAATTCTCTCTCTCTCTCTCTCTCTCTCTCTCTCTCTCGTGTGTGTGTGTGTGTGTGTGTATGTGAAGCGAAGCCACAAGACCAAGAGAAGAAAATTCAGAGGAAAAAATATGTATAATTGGTTAAAATTTTACGTAAATATCATATATATTTTGCCTCTCTCTCTCTCTCTCTCTCTCTCTCTCTCTCTCTCTCTCTCTCTCTCTCTCTCTCTCTCTCTCTGTGAAGCCACAAGACCAAAAGATGAAAAATTCAGAGGAAAAACAATTATATATAATTGGTTAAAATTTTACGTAAATATCAATCAGATGAATTCTCTCTCTCTCTCTCTCTCTCTCTCTCTCTCTCTCTCTCTCTCAGAAGCCACAAGTCCAAAAGATGCAAAATTCACACGTGAAAAATTATTGTGTATGATAAGTTAAAAGTTTACGTAAATATTATTTATGTGAATATTGCCTCTCTCTCTCTCTCTGTGTGTGTGTGTGTGTGTGTGTCTGTGTGTGTATGTGTGAAGCGAAGCCACAAGACCAAAAGATGAAAAATTCTGAGGAAAAATGATTGTGTATGATTGGTTAAAATTTTACGTAAATATCATATATATGAATTCCCCCCCCCCCTCTCTCTCTCTCTCTCTCTCTCTCTCTCTCTCTCTCTCTCTCTCTCTCTCTCTCTGAGGCCATAAGACCAAAAAATGAAAACTGCACACAGGAAAAACTATTATGTATAGTTTAAAGTTTACGTAGATATCAGACATATGAAATCTCTCTCTCTCTCTCTCTCTCTCTCTCTCTCTCTCTCTCTCTCTCTCTCTGAAGCCACAAGACCAAAAAGTTTGTCTTTCCCGTTCTTCCCGAGGCAAAAATCGCTCCTGAAGGGGAGGCTGAACGTCAGAGCTAATTGCTTCGTCAAGAGAAACTTCGCATCTTTGGAGTTGATTTCACAAACACCAAAGTTGTAGTAAACAGGTGTAAATTTTTGTTTTGTTTTCTTAGCGCTATTTTTCTTTTTTTCTCTCGTAACTTTCGCACTACTCATCTTAATGTCTTGTTTGTCAGAACTTGACTTTTTTTCTCTCACAGGCCGTTTAAGCTGATTTGAGCTATTTTGCATTTTTAGCGTTTTGTAAAAGAAAAACTATTGAGATGCCTCTTTCTGTCCGTCCGCACTTTTCCTGTCCGCGCACAGATCTTAAAAACTACTGAGGCTAAAGGACTGCAAATTGGCATGGTGATCACACACCCTCCAGTCATCAAACATACCAAACTGCAGTCTCAGTAGTTTATACTTTATTTAAGGTTAGCCATGGATCGTGCATCTGTGCCAGCCGCCGACGCATGTGCACTTGACCGGATTTCGGGAGCAACTGAGCACTGCCCGGTCGTGGCTGAGAGTTTCATACTGCTGCACATCGAGAGTTTCACACAGCATCATACGCTGT
>NC_087207.1:18480311-18490311 GCF_015104395.2 Macrobrachium nipponense | reverse complement strand
GGGGGGGGGGGCGGTTCGGGGGCGCTATCACAGCTCTCCATATCGACTTGGTGGTATCATAGTGTGGGGTTCCGGGTTGCATCCTGCCTCCTTAGGAGTCCATCACTTTCTTAATATGTGCGCTGCTTCTAGGAGCACACTCGTCTAGACTAGTTTTCCAGATTCCTTTTCAGGAATCTTGGGATCGTGCCTAGTGTTCTTATGATTATGGGTACAATTTCCACTGGCATATCCCAATATCCTGATTGTTATTATTATTATTATTATTATTATTATTATTATTATTATTATTATTATTATTATTATTATTAACTTGCTACCCCGTGATAAATAACAGAGTCAGGTAATTAAAACAAAGCAACTAACATTTCTAAAGCTGTCCCAAAATGTTATCATTTCCAGATCCCCGAGATAAGTTGAAATGGCAGATGAATCATGGAGGTTCTCACAAACACTCACATTTTCGTGGTCATTTTTTCTTCATCACAATTAGTTGATCGAAATTCCAAACGTCTCGGAGAAAATCTGGAGTAAAATGTGGCGGAGTTCATTGTCGAGTCCTCATAAGAGATGTTTTGTTCGAGTTCTATTGTGGAAGGAGAAAAAAAGCTGTCGAAACGAACCACGAATCCATTGAGACGCTGAAACAATGCAATGAAAAGGCTGTGTAGTTTTTTTTTCTCTCTGTTTCTGCATACCTGGATTTTGTTTGCCCAAAGAAACTAAGAAAAATCCCCAAATGCAGCAGACAAACAAGTGGATATCATAATGAGAAAGCGTGCTCTTTCCAGACAATCTTTCCAGACCACATTGGCAAGATTTACTGATTTCCCGATTCAGCTTCCATGGTGTTTGAAGAAGCATAGGACAAATCATAAAGAAAGGGTTAAAAGGGTTAAAATAAAATTCTTACACCCGTGAAAATGTAATATTCTTACTACTATGTATTAGTGTTCTCATTGACCCTTATTATTCAAGTGTTAGAATCAACTCACAAAGAGGGATGAATAATTATAAGGAAATATTAGTAAGATTTCCAGAAATGATATCGAACTGGAAAAAGAATTGGATGACCATTTTCCCATTCCAGTCATTGTTGTCATTAGCAATAAAAAGAGAGGCTGATTTGGCAATGACTCTAAAGCCATTGAAGAAGAAATAAATCCTTATCTCAGAGACAAAGGGAACTTCCTTACAAACATAAGATTTGGTTGGAAGATTTATCACTTACTGCCAATCACAAACACGCAGTCATAAAAAGAATGAAAAGAAATTCGAGTGAATAGGAATAACGAGAGAAATAGGGAAACACGATGGCCATGAATACGACTCCGTGAACGAAATACGTTTATTATCATTATAACTGAGTCAGATTCTCATCCTCATCCGCATTTAACAAATTTGTTAATAAAGACGCGACATTGTATCCACACTGATTAAAAAAGAAAGAAAGAAAGAATACCCTTCCGTTGCTATAGTACATTCACATCAACCGTGCATCTGGTGTCTAGGCCAGTCCCTTACGGCGCTCGTGATTGGCTGTTGACAAGCAATCACAGGGCTGGAAACTCTCAGTCGCTCTCGAGAGTTCACATAGGCAGGATGTACGCCTTCTCTTCTGAGGTATACGTCCTTTCAAAAGTAAACCCTCAGGAGAGGTGGAACTACATCCTACCCATGTGAACTCTCAAGAGAGACAGAGGTTTCCAGCCCTGTGATTGGCTTATCAACAGCCCAATCAGGAGCGTCGTTAGGAACTGGCCTAGACATCAGATGCACGGATGATGTGAATCTACTATAGTACCCCCTATGTCACGCCTTCTTGCACCCTGGCCCAAAATAGAGCTAACGGAACCATCTGTTTTGTATAGGAATTGAACTGCGTTGAAATACGTTTTCAATATCATTGTCTCTAAAGAATGAACTTTCATGTTTCCCCAGTATGTTGCGTATGAGTTGGGCATCCTTGTCTAAACTAAATTGAAAGTCTGGTTCGGTGTCATGTTTTGATATATGAACACGGCCATTGTTACAGCTTATGATGTTCCTGTTTCTTTGCCTTGAGCAACAGATGTTTCCCGAATGAGAGAGAGAGAGAGAGAGAGAGAGAGAGGAGATGGGAAGTGGGTGGGTGGTGTTGTAGGGATGCCAGAGGCAAGGAAAAAGGAGCTGGTGGGATCAAAATGTATTTTGGGAAATCTGGTAAAAATGTAGATGACCTGTGCTGGCCCAGCGTGATTACTTAGGATTTTTTACTATTTTTTTTATACAGTATCATACGAGTAAGTTTAAGGTTGAAATGGTTTCTTTTCTCTGCCAAAAAGATTTTCTTCGTTTCATTACATTCATAAATGTCCAGCGAGTTTGTACATGTCAAAATAAAAGCTAGATTACAAAATGTCTATGCAGTCTATAGAAAACGACTAATTCATAACGTGATTCTTCTTTTATAAAACCTTCTCCCTTCATATCTTATACAGCATTCGACAAGGCTACATACTTCCTTAGATGACGTCCCTACGCACAGCTGGGTTTGTACTATAGAGTTCTTTTTTTTTCATCTCTTTTTATCTTGAAGTTGGGGTATAGAAACTGAAATTGACTCTGGCCTACGAACCAGAAATTGGAAATGGGATGGGGGGATTTGGGGAATGGGGGGCTCAGAACTGCTTCTGAATGGAAGGATTTGGTTCGGACATTTCTAAAGTTGATTCTAAAGAGAGAGAGAGAGAGAGAGAGAAGAGAGAGAGAGAGAGAGAGAGAGAGAGAGACTCCATGAATCTTTTATGGCAAAGACTGAGACGGGGCTTGAAAAATGTGACAATGGACTTGCTATTCTAGTATATACATATGAATATATATTTCAAATAAAGTACTTCCTCGGTTATGCTGACCAAATTTGAAAGTTTTTGAAATGCCTTCTGTAAGATCGCTAAACGCAGCTACAATTAATCCTCAAAACTTCATGGGCTGTTCAACGACATAAATTAATTTAACATGTATGTAGGGGTACATAGCAACCGTAACAAGTTGATAAAGCCCAACCAACGACAACATTATTAATTAGGCGATAAGGAAATTTGGAAAACTGACAAAAATGAATGTTGCAGATTATATTATTTTTTCTAATTTCACAGCAACAAATTGGACCAATTGAACATTAAACTAAAGGGTCCTTTTAAGATATATTTTTTTTTGGTTACAAAAATGTCTAAAGTTCAATGATTTGACTAAATGAAATATGCCATACGTAGACTCCTCCAGCTTCAAAACACTCAAATACTGTTAGGGAATGGGATAGTGACGTTAGTACACCCCACCGTAGGCATTACTTAAGGTTATCTGTAACGTCCCTTCGTCCCCTAGCTGCAGCCACTTTCATTTCTTTTGGTGTACCTCCGTTCGTATTCTTTCTTATATATTTCTTTCCACTCTCTTTTATAGATTGCTTCATAGCGCAACTGCTTTGAGGTTTTCCTTCTGTTACACCTTTCACACCTGTATTCTTCATCTCCCTTTCAGCGCTGAATGACCTCATATGTCCCAGTACTTGGCCTTTGGCCTGAATTCTGTTGTCCTTGCCTGTTAATGAGTTACAGATTTTAGACTCCGTCATGTTATGTACTATTAGATGTATTTTCTGAACAATTTTCTTGGCTATTTTTAAGTTTTTGTGTGTGTGTGTGTGTCGGGCATCTCTTGCAATACAGCAGAGTGACTGAAGCAGGAGCATTGAAATTCAAACCATTTTAGCATTCTGGACTTAATCGAATTTAGGTTTATAGAAAAACGTTATAAAGTGTCTGTCCTAAGTTCAGGTAAGATCGTGAAGCGATAGCGAATGATTGCCACATTTTGGATAAGATGCAATAGACATCTTTATTGCGTTGCTCTAACCTATAAATTCGATATGGAGTGCGCACACAAAGCTTGGTTGTAAAAACGGGTTGTGGTTATGTTGAGGAATTCTAAAATATTTCGAACCCCACCCCACCCCCTCCCCCCACATCTCTCTCTCTCTCTCTCTCTCTCTCTCTCTCTCTCTCTCTGTTGACTATTACAACCTCAGCACCTCAGTGGCGTGGTCGGTATGGTCTTGGCCTGCCACCTCGGTGGCCGCGAGTTCAATTCTCGGGCATTCTATTGGGGGGTGAGAGATGTGTATTTTTGGTGATAGAAGTTCACTCTCGACGTAGTTCGGAAGTCAGGTAAAGCCGTTGGTCCTGTTGCTGAATAACCATTGGTTCCATGCAACGTTAAAACACTATACAAACAAACAAACAAACAAACTTGACTGTTACTAATATCGGTAATAGTTCAGCACATAGGACTACAACGATGGCAATATTTCTTACATTTTCATTTAGGAATCATAATAATGCTTGGGAACAAAACGTGATTCACGAAAAAGTTTAGAAGATTCAACGTATACTGCATGAACGAAATTTCCAAGTTCGCAAGAAAGAAGCACCATGAAATTAATTAGAGGCAAGTTAGAAAATAAAATATAAAAACAAAACATGACTCATCTCCCAAAACTTCCGTAGGCCTTTCTGGAAATTCAATTACAACTTCGAAAGGGGGACTTGCAGGTCAAAGAGGAGCAGCCTCTTCAAGTTTCTTAGACTCCGAAAATGTCTTTTGGCAAAAGTGGTTCCCATGAGTGATACACTAACTGAAGACCCTTGTATCTGTGGGGTTCGCGGTCACTAGCATGACCTAGTACAGCTCATATAAAACTGCTAACGTTTATTGTCAATCTCTGAGTGTCGATCTCCAAGATTCGTGGTCACCCACCCACGCACTGACTCGATATATTGTTCTATGAGTCATTGAACGAAACATGTTATTGTCACTTTAATATAATAATTATTAGGAAGAGAAGACTCACAATATAATTAAGACAGGTTTCCGTATGTTGTCGCCTCTGCTTTTAATTAATTGTTTGATGGTTCATCTAGAAGTGGCAATTGCATTTAATTATTATTATTATTATTATTATTATTATTATTATTATTATTATATTATTATTATTATTATTATTATTACTAAAATGTATGCACAGATCTACATGTTCAAGTTCATAAACATATGGTGAATTTTATATTATTATTATTTTTTTTTTTTTTTTTTTTTTTTTTTTTGCTCTATCACAGTCCTCCAATTCGACTGGGTGGTATTTATAGTGTGGGTTCCGGGTTGCATCCTGCCTCCTTAGGAGTCCATCACTCTTCTTACTATGTGTCCGTTTTCTAGGATCACACTCTTCTCAGCATGAGTCCTGGAGCTACTTCAGCCTCTAGTTTTTTCTAGATCCTTTTCAGGGATCTTGGGATCGTGCCTAGTGCTCCTATGATTATGGGTACGATTTCCACTGGCATATCCCATATCCTTCTTATTTCTATTTTCAGATCTTGATACTTATTCCAATTTTTCCCTCTCTTTCTCTTCAACTCTGGTGTCCCATGGTATTGCGACATCAATGAGTGATACTTTCTTCTTGACCTTGTCAATCAACGTCACGTCTGGTCGTTTTGCACGTACACCCTATCCGTTCTGATACCATAGTCCCAGAGATCTTTGCCTGATCATTTTCTATCACTCCTTCAGGTTGGTGCTCGTACCACTTATTACTGCAAGTTATCTGATGTTTCTTGCACAGGCTCCAGTGGAGGGCTTTTGCTACTGAATCATGCCTCTTTTTGTACTGGTTCTGTGCAAGTGCCGGGCATTCACTTGCTATGTGGTTTATGGTTTCACTTTTCGTATTGCACTTCCTACATATGGGAGAGATGTTATTTCCGTCTATCGTACTTTGAACATATCTGGTTCTTAGGGCCTGATCTTGTGCCGCTGGTTATCATTCCTTCAGTTTCCTTCTTTAGCTCTCCCTCTCTGTAGCCATTGCCAATTGTCATCGCTGGCTAGTTCTTTAGTCTGTCTCATATATTGTCCGTGCATTTGGTTTGTTGTGCCAGTCTCTTCTTTCTGTCTTTCTCCTGTCCTCTGTATATTTCTGGGTCTTCGTCTGCTTTTTTTATTAGTCCTTCTTCCCATGCACTCTTTAGCCACTCGTCTTCACTGGTTTTCAGATATTGCCCCAGTGCTCTGTTTTCGATGTTGACGCAGTCCTCCTATACTTAGTAGTCCTCTCCCTCCTTCCTTTCGTGTTATGTATAGTCTGTCCGTATTTGCTCTTGGGTGTAGTGCTTTGTGTATTGTCATATGTTTCCATGGGTTTTATGGATCTATGCTGCGGAGTTCTGCCTTCGTCCATTTCCACTATTCCTGCGCTGTATCTGATTACTGGCACTGCCCATGTGTTTTATGGCTTTTATCATATTTCCGGCGTTGAGTTTTGACTTGAGTATCGCCTTGAGTCTCAGCATATATTCTTTCTGATCGTTTCCTCATCTCTTGGTGTTTTATATTTTCTCCTACCTTCCATTATTCCCAGGTATTTGTATCCTGTCTCATCTATGTGTTTGATGTTGCTCCATCTGGTAGCTTTATCCCTTCAGTTCTCGTTACTTTGCCTTTTTGTATGTAGACTAAGGCGCATTTTTCTATTCCAAACTCCATCCTGATGTCCCCAGATACAATCCTTACAGTCTGGATTAGGGTGTCTATTTCCTTGATGCTCTTACCATACAGCTTGATGTCGTCCATGAACATCAGATGGTTGATTCTGTTGCCTCTTTTCTTGAGTTGGTACCCGGCATCCATCTTGTAGTACTTTTGTCATGGAATCATGGCTAACTACGAAGAGTAGTGGGGACAGTGAGTCGCCCTGGAAGATCCCTCTCCTGATATTAACCTCTGCTAGTCTTATTCCAGAGCTTGTAAGTATTGTATTCCAGTTGCGCATTGTATTTTTGAGGAAGGCTTGATGGTATTTTCCTCTGCCCCATATATTTTCAGGCATTCTATTAGCCATGTATGTGGTATCATGTCGAAGGCTTTCTTATAGTCTATCCATGCCATGCTTAGGTTGGTTTTCCTTCTCCTACGTTCTTCATTACCATTTTGTCTATCAGGAGCTGGTTCTTTTGTGCCCCTACACTTCCTTCTGCAGCCTTTCTGTGGTGGGGGATGGTGTTTGCTCCTCTAGGTAGTTGTATAGCCTTTCACTGATGATACCTGTTTAGTAACTTCCACATTAATTGGTAGGCAGGTGATAGGCCTGTAGTTACTGGCTATATTTCCCTTACTCTTGTCTTTTTTGTACTAAGGATGTTCTTCCTGTGGTCATCCATTTGGGTGCTTGGTGATTTGAGATACAATGCTGGAGTTGTTCTGCTATTCGTGGGTGTAGGGCCTTGAAAGTTTTTGAGCCAGTATCCATGGACTTCATCGGGGCCTGGGGCTTTCCAGTTTGGGCATTTTCTTTAGTTGGTGTCTGACTGTGTCTGTCGTGATGTCCTGTGAATCCTTTTGTTTTTATTCTCCCGTGTTTTTCGTTCTTCCTTGAGCTTCCGCTGGGAGCCATGTTGCATGTTTGTTGTGTGATACCGGATTGCTCCATATGTTTTCCCAGAGTCTCTTACTTGGTTCGGCTTCAGAAATTTCTGGTGGTTGTCTTCCCCTCTTAGTTGGCTGTATAGTCTTTTTCTGGCTTGGTTCCGAATAGTTTGTTCTGTTGGTATCCCTTATTCCTGTTCATGTACCGTTGGATCTTATGTGCTTTGGCCGGGTTAAGCCTCTGTTTTACATCTTCTATTGTGTTGTTTAATCCCCTCTCTTGTACTTTGTATTTCTCGTTGAGTTCCTCCCTTGTTTTCTGGCTTCTTAGTTTTTTTTCTGCCATCTCTTTCAGTTTACTCAAGTCAGATCTCATCACCATGATTTGCTTTTCAGGCGCCTTTTCCAAGGAGGTTGCTGTTTTGGTTTCTGTTGGGTTGGTTGTGGCTGGTGGTTGTTGTGTTCGAATTAACCATCAGTTCTGCTACTAATCTTGCTCCTGCATATGTCAAGTTATTTGTTTCTGTGATACTGGTGGTCTGTATTATGCCCCAGTTATTTCATTGACCTCACTTGTTTTCTCCCTTAATTTCTTGGTGTTGTAGGCTTTCATGGAGGGGATCATGTTGTTCTCTCTGTATCTGGCTCCATCCATTGTCTAATCTTTTCTACCCATTCCGTCCTCTCTGTTACTTCGTCGGTGTTTCTTCGTGTGTCGTTGTTTGATACCTCATCATCCCATGTCGTCTTCTGTGGCATCGTCTCTCAGTTCGTCTTCGTGTAATTCGTTGTCGTGTGACATTTCCCTTTCCAGTTCTTCTCTTTCTGTTGGGGAGAGCCAGTTCTTTTTCTTTATGTTCCTTACTTGGTCTGCCAGCCTCTGCTCTGTTTGGGGGGTGTTATTCCTCTCATTCCAGATGTGACCAATCTTTCTATAATCCTCTCTCTGTCGGGTTGCTTCTGATGTACATCTCCATATTTCCTTATTTTCTTCTCTTGTCATTTCTTCCTTTTTTGCCTCTGTAGCTCCAATCTCAGGCTGTTGATTATTGTCGTTGTGGTGATCAGTTGCTGGATGACGACCTCCAAGTACCTGACCGTCTTCCCCTTCAATTGGGTTGAATACTATGGTTGCCGGGTATCGAAGCTCTTCTGTTGCCAGAGGTTCCATTTACGTCGTTGTCGTTTAATCCTTCATTTCTTTCCATCATTGCTGAGTTTTGCTATTTAACCCATAGCTGGACCCTACCCCTCCCCACAGGGATAGGTACTCATTTACAGCTGAGTAGACTGAGGAAATTATGGTAAAGATCCTTTCCCAAGGAATCAACGCCGAGGAGAGCGATCACCCATCCAACGACTGACCAGAGCCAATGTTGCTTAACTTGACTTAAGTCTATTGACAGCCTAACCCCCATAATTATTTATTATTATTATTATTATTATTATTATTATTATTATTATTAATTATTATTATTTTATTATTATTATTTATCTAAAATGTATTGCACAGAATTCTACATTATTCATTGGTTCATTACATATGGTGAATTTTATAGTTATTATTATTATTATTATTATTATTATTATTATTATTATTATTATTATTAATTTAATTATTATTATTATTATTATAATATATTGTTCAACATCACAGAAAACCCCAGTATATACTGAACATAATAACTTTCCCGTAAAAAAAATACCCAAACGGGAGAGCGAGAAATAATAATAATAAAAAAAAAAAGGTTACGGACAACGGAGCTTTAGTTTTAATTAAATTTTGTGTGTAGGGGAGGTTGGAAAGGAATGATGTCTTTTTGACAATTGCTCCCTTTTTTGGGGGGGGGGGGGGGGGGGGGGGGGGGGGGGGGGCGTTAGGGACTTCCTATTCCATTGGAACGTCCAGCTTCGTCTTCGGTTATGGGTTTTTTCTTTTTCCTTTTTCATATGAACTTCGCCTCTCTTATATATGACGCCTATGAATAGAAAAGCCATTCACTTCTAATGACGAATATTATTTTTCCTTTGGTTGCTGTTTTATTACTAAAGATGGTCACCTATGTTGCTCTTATTATTATCATTATTATTAAGAAACACTCATAGTAGCGAATGAGAATCGAACGGATTTATCTTTAAGAATATGTACATATACATAACTGTGGCTCTATTATTATTATTATTATTATTGTTATTATTATTATTATTATTATTATTATTATTATTATTATTATTATTATTATTATTATTATTGTCATGGATTTCATAGATGAACTTCATCGCAAAATCGGAAATCAGTCTTTTTGTTAAATGTTTTGCAGAATCTCTTTTTAAATAAAACGCGAAGGAATTACTGTCAAGAGAAATCTTATCGTCTATCATAGCTTTAAGAAAGATGCGATACCGTATTTCTGCATTCTTTGCGCATTTATTGGGAAAGAAATATTTGGCATTTTTCATAACCGCAAGAAGTGAGTTTTCAAAGATTATTTTTATTGAAGACCAAGCTTATAACATTTATTAAACTTCAGTTGGCGGA
>NC_087207.1:18447811-18472811 GCF_015104395.2 Macrobrachium nipponense | reverse complement strand
TTATCCTTAACACTGCCAATCTTATTTTGTTAAGTACTTGTTCGTTTACCTCAGCCCCACACCCCCTCAACCGATAGCATCGAAGCATTTTACTTACCCCGCGCAGCCCCACCCCATCTCTCCTACCCTGTTTTTTACGGTCCGGCCTTCTTTCACCTCCTAAACCGTACAACGACATCGTTGTGAAACTGCCGTCATGGCTGCATCTAGTGCATCAACTTCGCGTTCGTCCGAGCCCATCAGTAGGGAGAGACTGCCAGCTGCATGTAACAATTGTTACTTAAGTTACAAAGAATTCTATGCCTATTACTCAGGCAATTATGACCGGCTCATCGAGTTACGCCAAGACCACGGCCTCCTAAGAAAGCAGGTCTTTTGCCCCATTGTGGGAATGAATGCCGTCTAGATTTGCAGAAATGCTTCAAGTAAATTCCATACACGTTGTTTGTTGGTTCCTACATGTAACCGTAATAGGTTTCGCCCTATAGATTAGTGTAAATATTAGATTCCATCTATACCATTTATGACCTACTCCATATTTTCATGTTTTGAGGTTTGTAATTGGTATTTTTCTTTCCACATTTTCTCTTAAGTGTGACCGGTCTTATAGGCCTTACAGTAAGAAGGCGAAGAAGCATTGTTCGTACTACTTCTCATTATTTAGTGGCACTTGGTATTCTGGGTCCCACCTTGATGTCGAGACTGTTCTGTTTTTCGCATACCTGTATGTGAGTGATTTTTTTCTTACAAGGTTGCGAGGACAGAACTTGGACTGTCGGACACAACCATTAATGATTGGGCCAGCTTCTCCTGGGAAGTATGTATGCTTCTCTCTCTCTCTCTCTCTCTCTCTCTCTCTCTCTCTCTCTCTCTCTCATCTCTCTCTCTCTCTCTCTAATATACCACCGTTCTTGTATTATTATGTAATTTTTCCCTGCTTAATTCTTTCCCTAACACTACTTTTTATTTCAGGTCATAGTTAATTGGTGCATCAACAGAAGAAACAAATTGGTGGGCCGGTACAACTGTTGAAATCGATGAGGCGAAATTCGGAAGGCGGAAATACAACGTAGGTCACGTCATCGAAGGACAGTGGGTGTTCGGTGGTATCTGTAGGCTAGACGTTTTACATGTAGGCTAGTCTTTCAAAAGTTCGGCAATGTAAGGTGTCCTAGGCTATGCCTAGCCTACGTCAACCTTGAATGCAGAGTAAGGGGTTGGAGCCTATGTCGGATAGTGGTAGCCTAGTCTAGAAGTTTTACATGTAGGCTAGTCGTTCTAAAGTTTTGCAATGTAAAGTGGTCCTAGGCTAGCCTAGCCTACATCAACCTTGAATGCAGAGTAAGAGGTCAAACTTTTGCATTAAGGGTCAAAGGTCTGGGTCTTAAACCGGGAATTGCCCCCCACTCAAAAACCCTGGTTTCCCAATGGGTCCCCCCTTTACCGTATTATGTTTTTCAGGCTTTATTTTTACTGGTTCAATAACAAAAAAGGGCCAAAAACGTTATTCTCAGATAGGAAAACGTCAATTGCCATAGTCTAGGTCATCGCAGATTGATTGCAACTGCTGTAAAAACCTGTATTACAACTGGTCCTTTGTCTGGCATGGATGTGTGTGTAATCTGCAGCTTTTACGTATAGTTTACGAGCTAGATATTATGAGGTTTCGTGTACAGTAAGATATATACAGAGAAAAGTCTAGAATACCTGCAAACTGAAAAAATGTTTTGTCGTAAGGTTCGTGTGCAGTTAAAAGTATGCAGTTATTGTGTACTTTTACAGCTTGGCTCCAATATACTTGCGGCTATTGAGTATGTGAGTGATTTTACTCTGTTCACTCTTTTGATCACAATTCCATTGGGGACTTAAGGTTTCATGGTCGTACACGTATCGATCTTGGTAAAAGTTCATTTTCCTCGTTCGCTACTATAGTGGGTTCACTTAAGGTAGTCTTGGATGAGCCCTATGCTAACGAAAAGTTTGTTTGGCGGCCGCTGATTGGCTGCTACCAGAAGGTAGGCAGCTCCCAGCCAGTCAGCGGCCACCAAACAAACGACTCGTAGCCATCTCGGCCCATTCAATGTAACCAACTCGGCCCATCGCTTGTGCCAAGTCGGCCCATTTGTGATAGCCAACTCGGCCTATTGCCTGTGCCAACTCGGCCCATTTTTGACAGGTCAGATCAGACCAGATGAAGTCGTCCAGTATAGCTTTTGCAACAGCACTGAATTGTTCGTCAATCTTGCTTCCTTTTCTCACATACACTGAATAAGTTCTTAGTACTTTTCTGTTTCTTTACTTTCTTCTTTCAATGTATATTTGAAATAGCCTACTGCAGAACACTCACAGAGCAATATTACGCAATGATAGGTGGAAAGGTTTTATTATTCCTTTCCAAACATTATTTAATTACTATAATAACAACTACATTTAGAAACAATTATAGGACAAATCGTTTCCCTAAACATTATAAATGATTTGGTTGTTATAATTGTTTGAAAAGAAAGAAATACTGAGAGAGAGGGGACCGGATGGAGGGGAGATACATACACACACACACACACACACACACACACACTCTCTCTCTCACACACACGCACACTCACAGAGAGAGAGAGAGAGTGGTTAGGAACCTTCTTTATACAAGCACTAAGTGTCTCATTGTAATAGTTGTTTCGTATATGTAATTCAAGGCTTTGAATAATTTTCGGTCGGAGCATCAGAACAAATAATGATGTTGAGGGATGGCATAACAGAATAACCTTAAAGGCAAATAAAGGAAACTTAAATTTTTATTTACTTTTAAAGCTCCCACATGATGAGGCAAATATAGTTAATTTACAGGTGCGGCTGCTGTCAGAAGGGAAGGTTTTGAGAAAGCAGCAACATAAGTATAATAAACATCACGGCCAACTTGTAAAACTATGGGTCGAATATAATAATGATGAAAGATCGGCCAGACAGTTACTGAAGGCAGTTTCTCATTATATTGCCATCTATGTTTCTTAATATGTACATTCTTATTTTTAGAAGCTTTTAGCGATGTGTTTTACTTTTTATCATTGTTTTTTATAAAGACTACTCTTACTATTTTCAAACTGCGTTTTACTTACCACAGAGATTTATTTACAAGGTTTCTTGGAAAGAGATAAACGAGACATATCTCAGGTCTGATCTCGAAAGAGAGAACAAAACACAATAAAAGAATATAACACACAATATAATAATAATAATAAAAAAAACCTTAAACAAAGTAAATTTGGATGTTGGGCGAGTTGGCAATGGACCGAGTCGAACTACATCCCGAGAATCTACCTTAAGTGAACCAGTTATAGTGGCCCTTCAGCGAGTTCTCAATACTAAGGCCAGTTCAGTAGTATTTGATAGGAATATTGTTTTACAGTTTCCAAAAGAACTAGTTAGTAAAAATATATTTAGGTAAAAAAATCCCTAAATTTAGTGTTTTCGAAAATCCGTAAACATAAGTGAAATGCGTTTCCTGCAGGTATCTTTTAAGCGCTAAGAAACAAATTTATGATTGCAATAATATCTTGTGGTTTTTTTTCAAGAAATTTCATTGTTCGTAAGGATGAAAAAATGTCCGTAGTACTGTAATTGTACTCGACTATTAATAATTTGTAATTGACTTGAATGTGGATTGTACCACAAAAATCCCAAGTAGTCAGAAATATAGTTCATGATTTTACAAAAAATACAGTACAAATATTCCAGATTTCTTAAAGTATTCATTAAAAAATAGTGGATAATCATAACATAAGGCCTTTTAAATCCGAAGTGATTTTTTTTTAAGTGGAAGGGCATGTTGTAAAGGTTGTGTGAAAACCTGTTACAACTTGAGTTAGACCAAAGTTGACTATTACAGCAGTACTAAACAAGTTAATTGTTTAAAACTACTGATGGCCTATACAACTTGAAAACAGAAGATACAAATGAGTAAAAAAAAATGGTAGAGTGATATACTTGCTGCTATAATGGCCATTGTGACAATATTTGCTAACACACTTCCGACGGGTAACTTAAATTTTCCCTCCAACCCTAACACACTTTCGGCTGTTAAAATCTTTTTATTTTTTGGCAGGGTTCCCATACCCCTATACTTGGGAAATAGTTTTGCTTTCGTAAAGGCCTTGCTACTCGGGATCCACTGCTGTCTCTATTTAGTCCTCCTGAGAGCTCTAGTTGAAGGTGCAGAATTTTACCTCCGGAAGGTTCTCGGGAGGGATAATCGAATACCTGGCTGGTAAAATCGCTGTATTACGGATGTTTAATTCACGGGTTATGAGTGAAACTTATAACCCGTGAATTAATAAAGTTTATATATTGGTATAAGCAAACCAGATTTTGTCCAGATTACTGATATGTAAAGAAACTGAGTGTGTGGTCAATGTTTTAACCTTATCAAATATACAAATTGTAGTGCAAATTATAATGAAGGGTTAATTAGCTTGTTCATTAAATCATAAATCATTTTACTGAACCAGGTTATTAAAAACTAAGTAAGATATTTCTCTCTAAAGTCTTGAAAAAATTTTAATGTTAGATTTAATCACATGATCAAAATGGTATTCTAAAACATTTTAACAATTGGAATTATTTTTCCAGAAAATTACATTCAACCTGTGGCATTTAGACTTCAGCGATCCCCATGGGAACAGCAGAACAACTGCTATACGTAAGCAACTGATTGCCATTGCAACAGCAGAACAACTGCTACAAGCAACTGATCACCATGAAACAGCAAAGAACAACAGCTATAAGCAACTATCTACAAATAATTCAGGCTTAATCCTTCTTCATCAACAGGAAGCTGTGCTCAGATACGCCAAATGAGCTAAAGCCAATTTAGTGGTCTAGAACAGAGAAATTAACTTACTCTGGTAATCTGAGTTACTCTACTTACTAAAGCTTGTGCTACAGTTGTAACTGGAGTGCACTGAACAAATATAGCGTGCTTAGAGACCTCGGATTTCTCGACTATCGTGAACTGTTTGAATGCCAATACTGATTCATCCATCCAATTTGAGGAATCTGTAACCTCAATCCGAGACTGCATTATGCAAATGATATTTTTAAAGATAGACTGGTGACACTATAGTGACAATATTAAAAAAAAAAAAAAAAAAAAAAAAAAAAACTGGAAACTGGCACTATTTTAGCTAGGGGTTAATGAGAGTGGTCCTCTTTGCTGTGCTGATGTAATGCTCAAGTCCAAAACTGACATCACATGAAACATTTAATAAAATTCTATCATGACATTGACAACTTTTAAGAATATTATCTTGTTGGTGAAAGACAATGATTGTGAACATCGTTAGTTTAGTTGTATGAGTTATGAGGAAGAGATTTTTGTTATTTTTAGACCAAAGGATTATGAAAAAAAAGGTCAGTAAACTCGGGACATTAATGCACATAAGAATCAGCTGGCTTCCCCATTGTGCTTCTTTCTATTCCGAGATAATTTAAGTTTGTATTATTGCTTACAGCAGTTCCTTCACACGTAAAATTATCCAAAATGATAGGGATTCGTTGAGCTGCGCTCTAGAAGTGGATCAGA
The DNA here is from genome assembly GCF_015104395.2 of Macrobrachium nipponense. Classification (NCBI taxonomy): domain Eukaryota; kingdom Metazoa; phylum Arthropoda; class Malacostraca; order Decapoda; family Palaemonidae; genus Macrobrachium; species Macrobrachium nipponense. The sequence continues at coordinate 18,467,236 of NC_087207.1, read as the reverse complement.
ATTTCTGCATAAATCATTGAATAAATTCAGTTTCTTTTCTCCAGTGAAGTCTCATTTATCAATTGGTAGGTGTTTCTAATTTTAAGATTGGGACTTTGTCACTACATGTAGCTTGGGTAACATATCTGATTGTTATTTAGAAGTTGTCATATTGACTGGAGCCAATTCACGGGGCAACTGCAGTTACCCTTGTAGCTGGAAGTATTTGTTTAAAATGATTTTCCTCCTTACTGCTTTGATCTCGCTTCATTACCCAGTATATCCGCACCCCTATCCCATACTCTTTCAGCATTCACATGGTTTCCACTGATTAACTAGCTTCATAAGAACAAAATGTCAAGACAGCCTGAATATAGCAAGCATCAGATTCACCAATAAGTGAGGTCGTCCTAGATCTAGTAACTAAACCGTTGTCATATATGGTAATGGCCCCCCCCCCTTTTTTTTTTATTCTCAGGATACGAATCTGAAGAACTGAGGGTATGGGAAGAGGAAAATTTCAGTGTGCTCAGACCTTAGGATATTGACAGTTGATCATCTAGAAATGTGTAAAATTTGGATTTCACTTTTATTTGGGTGATAATGCAGTTAGTCTGAATCTAGTATATTTTACATTTTTATTTTATTATTGTTAAACTATTTGAGAATGTAACTCCTTTCGTGCAGGTTTTGTAGGTAGGATTTTGCATCCCTTTTCTGTTTTACATACGGGAAAAGAATTTCCTGTTTTGTTATTAGGCTCCGTAAATAATTGCTACAGTTTTGTTGAAATCATAAATTGAAGATACCATGATATTCATTAATGAAGTTACAGCAGCCAAGCTCCATACCTTCACGTGAGCGAGATAAGAGTTTTGTATTGTGCATTTACAGTTAGTCATTTTCCCTTTGTGTATTACTTTAAACAAGCTTTAGTTAACGTTATCCTTGACAGAGTAAATCCATAATTTTTACCCAAATTGCAACATTCAATAAACGGTTTACTATTGGTTTTACCCAATTTCCAGTAATTCTATTATCGCTCATTTACAACTTTTAAGTTCTCTTCCAGTAGGTTTTTGTCTTATTCTCAAATAGAAACTACTTGTATAAAGTTTTAAGCTTTTATCTATCCGTTACTGCTGATTGAAGGATTCTAAACACTCATTCTCTGCCAGTTTAATCCAAATTTTCACAAAAATGCTCTTCCGTCGCCTTTCAGTATTATCCCCTCATTTATGCCTTGTTTTCCTTTTTTGGGAAGTTTTTCCATCCTAATCTCCGTAAACACCTTCTTACCCTGTCGCGCCATTACTCATTTTTCCCCTGACATTCACTTATCACTGTCCGGTTGACGTTAACCGTTATTTTTGCTATCAACTGTCATTGAAATCGTATTTGTCACCGACGGAAATATCTTATGGAATTTTAGATTCTTCGTGACTTTTAACTATTCATTAACTTTTACTTTAGTTGGCATTATCTTGGCATCAGTTGGCATTACCTGGTATATCATACATCAGTTGACATTAGCTTTTGCATAAAAGTTTCAAATTGTTTATATTGGTTAATTAAGTTAAACGAATTATTAAAATGCATGTCTTTACATTAAACCTTTCTCTCTCTCTCTCTCTCTCTCCCTTTTTGACATATGTTTTTAATCCAATTGAAGTACCTTTCAGCCCCTTGCTTTGATCTTCATTTTATGTCTGTGCCTTTGGTGTTTGAATTTTTAGGACGTATGTTTTGGCGTTTCCCGCCTTCAGCTATTAGTCGTCTATTTTGCAGAAGATTTTTGCCATGTGTCCCCAATTCTTATGTACTTCCAGGGATCTCAAAACTCCACGCATTTGACGACAATTTAATTTTCAATTTTTCACATCTTCTTTCTGTTTACTTGGAAAATTAGTCTTGATTCTTTTAAGAGGGAAATCTGCGTGTGTGTGAAGGCTACTGGAAATATACTGGCGTTGTCATTTGCTCTCCAGTTGAAAAAAAAAAATTGCTGTAAGCAGCTCTGTCTTCGCTTTGTGCCTTGGATGTGAATCCGTGGCCAAGTATTTAATTTTTGAGATAAATATCCTCATGATAATGGGGTGTTGGATTTAATTATCAGCTAGCAAAAGTTAAAACCTAAATTTCCATTTTATCACTTGATTTTTTTTTGTTTATTCAGTCTCCTTTTTTTTCCATCTTGACCCTAGATCTATTGTATAATTCTTTATTTTCTTAGGTCTAATACCTTAAGTATCGTCTTGGCTAAATGTAGTGTCAAACAAAAAGCGTTTTGCATTTTATCGTCTGTCATGTGGAATTCCTCCTCCGAGATCCACTAATATTCAAATCCGCTCAGTGGCGTGGTTGGTATAGGTTGGTCTTTACCTGCCACCTCGGTGGCGAATTCGATTCTCGAACATTCCATTAAGGGGTCATGGGATGTGTATTTCTGGTGACAGAAGTTCTCGTCGACGTGGTTCGGAAGTCGCGTAAAGCCCCTTCCACACGAGGGGCAAATGCACGGCGGGCCGACACTGTTACCAATTTTGTGAGTGGATGGCGATCACGAGTGTGGTCCAAGTCATAGGTTCGCCTACTGTGACTACTGCCCTGACTTGGACTTTCATCTGGTAACACTGTTTAAAAGCGAGAGAATTAAGGGCAAATCAGTGCCCGTCGTGTCTTTGTCCCTCGTGTGGAAGGGGCTTAAAGCTGTCGGTCCCGTTGCTGAATAACTAACTATTAACACCACCTAGGGGGGCAGGTGCCATCAGTGCAACCTACGCTGTGCACTGTTAGGCATTACTCAAGGTTCTTTGCACGGTCCCTGCGGTCCCTAACTGCAAACCCCTTTCATTCCTTTTACCGTACCTCCGTTCATATTCTCTTTCACCCGTTTTGCTTCCACACCTAGCAAATATTCATATTGTAACTGCCAGGTTTCCCTCTTAATACATTTTGGAAATTTACTTTACTCGTATTCAAAATTCGACTAAACATTACATTTTCACTTTATCATTTTTTTGCACGACTGTTTTGTCCCACTTTGAGTATTTCGATCAAATTTACATTACAGAAGTCTTGTTTAAAGTAACCAGAATCGGTTTCAGATATGTTATCTGCAGGAGTAGCAAATCATAAAATAGAAATGCGAAAACAGTTAGGGTATTTATTAAGTACTTATTACCGTTTTGAAGTCCAAGATCTCTTGGTTTATGTATATTTGAACTTTTTATTTCAATGTTCACTTTTGTTTTGGTAATAATGAAGTGTTTTTGAGTAATATATGATCTTCTTAGACTAGTTATAATGAAGCTGTTGATGTCGAGTTATAAAGTGTAATATCGTAAAGGTAAAATAACCAATTACGTAGTAAGCATTTTACAAACTGGAAACAATCAAGACTAACACTTGGGTAATTGAAGTAGGAAAACATAATGAGTTATTAAAAAAAACTGACATAAAGGGCGTTTTAATACCGTAAGACAATAAACAAAGCCATTATAAGAATTATAAAAACTCTTAAGATTCTGAAAGAACGAAAAGTTAAAAAGTGAGTCCAAGAACTTCATATCAATAGGAAATCATGGTGTGGCTTTTGTACAGTGTGAGATGATGTGAAGTGAAGTGTTCAGATTTCCATGAGAGTTAGTTTGATTTGTATGTACTGTAAAAATGCATAAACTTTTAAACCCATGTGGAAATATGCACAATTATATTCCTGCAATTATAAAATATATTTTTTTCACTATTGATGCTATTAATATCGATTAAATGAGAGCTGAGCTGCTGCTGCTATAGCAGGAGTTGAAGTATTATATTCAAAGTTGCAAGTGTAAATCTTTTCTGACCCCATCGAAAGTTTCTCGCACGCCGATTTTGATGACATATTGTAATCACTTTTATCAATTCTTAGAGTATTATAGTTTTATATCAGTTTAGAAGTAATTTTCTTCCCAATATGACGTGCGATAGAGCTTTCTTTAGGGCCTGTCGACACGACCGGGCCTGATCGGCGGACCTCCCCTCTAACGGGTACTTGACAGGCAAACCGTCAAATTGCCCGATAGGTCTTGTAGCAAAATCACCATGATGGTGCCCGATGGGTTGGCTAGAGCATCGACCCAGGCAGACGATGTTTAACATTATACTTTTTTCTTTTACGGGGGGCATTCTTTGCACATATTCTCTTCTTTTTCTTCTTTTCCATCACACACAAAGCAATTATCATGCTACACAATATCTTCTTTTGCGGTAGGCACCATGTTTATCGTACCGCTCTGAACACACCGCTGGCATCGTAGGGCACGCCCACCTCTCATTCGCTTCACCTGTGTGGACAACATTCACGGGTAAGCCCGCCAGAATTTGCCCATTAACCCGGACCCGGAGCACGCCGATCAGGCCCGCTCGTGTGGACAGGCCTTGAGTCGAGGAAAACAGCAGGGAGGAACGTATGGTAGCAATGAGTAACGAACTGGAGGGTAAAAGAAAGTTTTATCTCGTAGTAGGGTTGGCAAAACTTTGTGCATCCAACTCGAACACGAAGTCCTCGTAGTTGAACTCTCTTGTCTTCTGTATTATGTTCTGTGGTATAACGGCAGACTTGAAAATTCTGCAGCAGAGGGCTGAGTGTTTACCGTGTTCCCATCTTCAACCGAGAAGCATAGTAGGCTCTTGAAAGCTCCGGACTGAATGATGTTTATTGTTCATACTGAATTGCTCTACAAAATGCACAATTAAACTTTTCCTTAGACGGTGATAATTGTTGTATAGCATTTGTTCCTGACCAAACGAATCAAACCACCTTTGAACTGTGTGCATAAACAGAATAAGAACTGTAAAGAGCAGCATTTTAGTTGGTTTCATTTATAAATTATAGGGTACTGTTTATGCTTTGGTGTATTAAATACGAGTCTACATAATTTGTATTGGTATTTTTTATACTGTTACCTTCTATGGGATATACGAAATAAAATGAAAGCTATACATATCTATTTGTTTAATTATTTTAAGTCATAGAAATAGACAGCCATACCTTCCTTCCAACCTAATACCAGAGTTCGTAAGCCCGAGTGTTCTCCACCATCGCACCCCGCCAACTCCACCCCCAATTAATCCCTTCCTAGCATAAGACAGGTGTCCTTTCTGCCTCAAAGGGCAAATGTGTATAAAATAACCTTTAAACTAAATTAGTCAACCATTTGGACTGCTATCCTCTTCAATGAAGAGAGAGTTCGTCCATTTACTGGTGGAGTGAGAGCAGAAAACCGTATCTTATGGGAGCCAAGATAACTGAACTCCACTAATAAGTGGGTTTACCATTTGCACTGATCATTTTTATAATTTACTCCCGGGTAAAATGAAAATGGGTTAAATTAAGTCTCTACTAAGTTGTGACTGGTTGTTGTCAAGGTAACTGATGCCTCAAAATTTGGATATGATTCCATTTACATTTAAACTCCAGTCTGCCATTGTTCTTAAACAGAAGCTACTTAACATGGATAAGAAATTTATTACAGAAACCAAAATTGGAAGAGTGAAACTATACGAACTTCGTTTAGCTTTTATTGTAGAAATTGAAAGCTTTATGTCTTATCAAAGTACGGTTAGTTTTGCATGGAATATCGTTTGTAAACATGTTAAACAGTGACAATGAAAAACTGACCACTTCCCTAAAGAAAACGGAAATTGGCCCAACTGAAGAAAACCTGAACATGCCTACCCAACCCAAGTCCACTAAAAGAGCTACTAAGATAAGTGCTCTATCTATAGTGGGTCGATGCACAAAATGCCAGCTATGCTCATGTGCAGATCTGCATTTGTGACATCATGCTTACATCTCGGAACTTTATCAGATTTGTCATGACTGTGCAATCGATTAGCTTTTAATGAAAAAAGGAAAAGGAAAGCCCGCCAAGGCCCTCCCCTCTCGCGCCTATTAACGGAAAACTGAATCAACTATTGAGCGTCTGAAGAAGCAAAGTTACTAGGTCCTTGAATGCTTACCTTTTCCTTTTTTATTTTTATTGTAAACTTTAAATATAACTAATTAACAAATAAGAATGAAAAGACAATATTAACAAAATGAAATGTCTTTGGAAATAGGCATTTAGAACTTTAACGTCCAACATAAACAAAGATCTAATTTGTGAAATTTACTAACAGAAATTACCAACATTAAACATTTTATTTATAACTTGAAAATGCAAAATATTTTAATTCAAAACTCATTCAACGCCATTCTGAAGCCTTATTTTGCAGTTTTTTTTTAATACATTCTATAGTACAGTGGAGGACACTTGAAGCCCCTCAAAAAGCAGACAAGGTCACGTAAACGGTCACTGTGTCCCCTGGACTCGCCCCAATCGTTCTGTCCTGATTGAGTCGGGTAGAGAGGAGACAGGCACGGGTACTGCCAACGCCATCTTGAATTGAGAAGGCCTGAGAGAGACAAACATGAGTCATCAACAGTCGTCCGAGTCTGGCTGTGCGTTTCCATTTACAACTTTGTATTTTTGGTGGCATTTATCAGTTATTTGCAGAATGTATAAGTTTTTGTGTAAGTTAATTACGTTTTGCAGTCTTTTTCATCATCAGTATCCTCTGGACCTGGTTAATGTGATTAACTATAAAGGGAAATCAGTGCAGAAACAGTAATGAGAACCAAAAAAGTTAATTCACAAAAATGAGTATATAATACATTTTTATACTTAGAATGGAGGACAAGAGCACAAAAATGGTGACAAAAGATGCCTCTCTCTAGGAAAAGGTATAAGAGCTATATAAAAATTAAATATTCTCTATAATTTGTTTACAGCAAAGTTCCTCAGAATCTTATTTCTTCAGTATTCAGCTTTCTCGTTTTTGTTAAATTTTTGCAATTTTGAATGTTTTCATTACTTTTCTTACAATAATTGTTTAGTAGGCATTTGAGAAGGCAAAATATCAGCATTTTTTACATTTTTTCTAAGCTATGCCCAGCATCAGTATCATTTAGAGGTAAGGGGAACATCATTATCAGAAAGGACATTGAGTGAAATGTCCGTGGCCAAATTCCTTTGATACTTTATCAATGGTTATATAGTTAAACAGAATTGCGTTTACTACAGATTCGTGCGGATAAAGAAGCCTTCCTCTGCTTTATACCCTGAATGTAACTGTTGTCTGGTAAGCTTTCTTTTGTTTCCTGGCAAGTAAGTAAGTCTTTACAGGAGCTACACTTAAATTTTTTCACAACAGCATATACACAATAGCCAGCAAGGTTTAATGCTATTAGCCGGGAAAAGATCCCATACATTTATCAATATCATCTTGACTGACATCATATAAAAAAAAAAATCGTTATTTCCGGACTCCTGATTATTCATGCAAACCCAGTTCGTTTCTTCGAAGATCTTCAGTTCGATGTTTTTATTATTAAAAGTTATTCTGAGAACAGGCATTAACCTCAGTTTTTTTTATTCACGCTGCCAGCAAGTCGACGATATTTACCAAATCTATTTTCAAGTTGATGGGTTTGAAATTTTCCTGGTAAGACATATTTCATTTTTAATTTTTGTACACAGTATTTTGTTATTTCTATCCTTGCACTAGTGTGTGTTTTAAGGCAGTGAATGTTTCCCTACTCAACTTTCCACCAGTTTTAGTAATGTTATTCCAGAGATCTAACCAGAAATGGAATTTCTGTAGGAAAATATACTTCTCGTCATTTACATTATATGTTAGTGGAGTAGCATATTTATTGCGAAGCCGAGTACCTTTATGTTGGATGGCGTTGTACTGCCCCGACCACTCCTGGTTCCCTCCCCCAACGGAGCAGCCAGATCGGACCGAAGTCACATTCCCCGGTTACACGTGGACCACCGAATCACTTCAGATTCGTCTGTGTGATAATTCCACGGATTCGAAACGCTATCACGAGGCCACTATGATGGAAAATACTATACAATAACCACAATCTTTTCCAAACGAATCAAGACCCAAAAGATAATACAAACATGAATTTACCAACTTTCCTCAAACTAATAATCTCAAACACATGAGATTGCATAAAATACATCGTAATCATAAAACACACTTGAATAACCTAAATTAGCATTGTTGCTCTTAGGGTACAAGGCCTTTTACCAGCATTAGCTCTCCTGTCTATCGCTGTTCTTTCATTAAAGTAAGTTTTATTCATCCTCGTGTTCTCAACTTAACCTTATCACACTTTACATTAAAAGAGACTCCACGAACACGATAGCAAAACGTTCTTCGTTTCACTGCAAATTGTAATCTCAAATAAAATTGAAGCCACGTGACAAAGTGTTACTTTTCCACTATTCAACATTCAGATGGATAATACGACTGGCCTCGATAAAAAATATTAAGTGATTTCAATTTACTCCTATAAAAATAAATCCCATTGGAGGTAAGTACAAGTAGTTAAAATATGAGCTAATTGGATAATGAATATCTCTGTTTGATTAGTAAAGACTTTAAATAATTTGAATAGGTACTATTTCAAGTTACAAGAATAAAGGTAGATCGTTGAAAGGTAATTCAACGCTAATGACCACTTTTACTTAAATGATAGACCTTATTTCGAGAGCTAGTCCCAAAAGAGCTACTTCTCAAATAGCTAGTGCGCCTAAGAGATAGTGGGCAAAATAGCTAGTTGAATTTGTATATTACTACATCGCTTGGCAAGTCAGTTATCGTAGCTGGCAACTTTAATATAGTTCAAAATATTTACCTTATGATTTTAAAACAATTACAGTACTATTGGAAACAAAAAACAATTTTGCTTCATGAGGATGACTCCCATGAAAGACTAATATTCGCAAGTAAAACCCTGTGAACTAACTCACAACTGATACACATTGGATGTGGGACGGTACATCCAAAGTGGTTTCGCAATTATTTCAGCAGCTATATATACGATCCACGATATTAAGTGAATATTTATTACATGTATTTACACATGAAAACAAAATAAAAAAAAAAACTTATAAAAAAAGCCTTTAGAATTTTGAGTCAGAGCGCCCAGATTTAAAGCCAAACAAAATTACTACAGATTTTATGAAACCGCGTTGAATGCTTTCCAATTAGTCTTTGAAAATCTACAAATACTACGAGGATGTTTCTTTCATCTTCTACAAAGAATTTGGAAGAAAATTCAAATTATTGGTCTAACAAATAGTACGTAACTAATACGAACTCTCGCCTTTATCGTAAATTGCGTTCCCACCCCCCCTAAATAAAATAACCAATCATTTGAAGAAGTACTGGAAACATTCCAGGATCTTCAAATGGGAAGAGAACTATAAGAACTAGACGGTTACTTATTTTTTTTAGTAAAAAATCAAGCTTATTAAAAAAAAAGTTTTGTTCCGATTAGTACTAGCGATTCAAGTACTATGTCTTATGCCACACTAACGATTATAGTACTAGCTCTTATGTAGCACTATCAACTGAAAAATAAGACAATTGTAGAATGGTGAAAACCACCTGATGTTAATAATGATCTTAATATGAAAGAAGGAAATCTTCACACGAACAATGACCGTAGTAATATAGTATAAAAGTAGATTCAGAGATTTTTTAAAAACAAAACTGTTAATCAAAACTAAACAAATGAGGCAAGGGATAAAAAAAGGTATCATAGCAATACATATACACACACACATACAAATAGCATATAGTGTCAAAATCTACCACTCACGTATCATCTTCTCTTATGGCGCATTAGCTACTTTAGTACTAGTTATTTTGGCCTAGCACTTTTGGACTTAACCATCTATTTTAGCGGTTCATGAATTCCAGAGGCAGCAAAAAAATTCTAGTCGCTAAATTTAAATGCTATGCTCTTCTGGACTAGAGACCAACGACCTATACAACTAGGAGGGAGACATTACAAGATTTAGGTGAACTTTGCATCGCAACTTGAACAATTGGGACTGAGCCATTTTCAGGGTAACTTTTTTTGAATCTTTTTTTTATCAGTGCATTAACAAGTTCTTCTCCTACCGATAGAAAATCAAAACACAACTTGCTGAGTAATGAGGTTAAATAGATCAAAGAAAATATCAAAGCAAATAGAAAATCAAATAAATCGAAAGACTGGAGTGCGCTCGCAAGAGCCCGTGCCAGCACAAGGCCGGGCTAATCTAAAAGTAAAAAAAAAAAAAAAAAAAAAATCAAACTAGAACTGTAACTTTAGCATAGCTTTGTTTCACATTATCTACATTCCTTTGGTAAATTCTCACTCGACTAACAAAATTTCATGTGAAGTGCTCTTGGTAAACTAATTCATTACTGTAATAGACAACACCCCAATTCGTTCCAATTCGGAAGTAGTTAGGATGACAGAATATTGATGATGCCTTGAAATTGATCAAGCAAAACTAGACAATTCCTAAAATGTCAATGGTTGTGAAGGGCACCAATCTTGCCCTTATGCTATTTGAAGTGGATGACGTTTATATTGATAATACGTAAACTAATGTGGAATGTATTATGATAACAGTTGCTAGAGGTTAAGGAGATTCCAGTTAAATACTTGAAGGATGTTGTTAAGTGAAAACAATACGTATATCTGATAACTATACCAACTACAACACAAATTACCAAGGACATAAGTGAATTCAGCAGTTATAACAAACAAAGGATTTAAAACTTCACATTACAGCAACTATGCAGAAGAAAAGCATCTTACAGTAACCAGAAAACATAGAACCACCACCACCAGTACCCAAAGACTGCCACCTAAACAGCAACGATGGCTATTCAAGAAACACCGAGGAACAATAATCAATGATATGGCGCTTAAAAAAATAAAAAAAATAATAATTGAAAGATACGGGGCTCAATCATAACAGTCCAAACCACACTGCAAACTGTTAAGAAGTTTCAAGTCCACAGAATAAAGCCCGACACACAAAAACAAAGTAAGCAATACTTTTGCCAACCGACTCACAGTGTCATAATTCAGGCTTAAACCTTTAATTCATCCTTTCAGATACCAAGAACGATATGCAAGGATTACTTTGTTAAAACCGGATTCAATCATCAATGAGTACGGGCTTTATTACCAAAGCAGATATAGTATGAATTTCAGGGCGCATAAAATATTGAGAAATATGGCTTGATCCAATATTCAAGTACTGATGTGATAACTCAGACTAACAATTTACAACTTGGTTGATTTACATTTCCATGGTTACCGTTTGTTCATAATCAACAGCATTTTATCTGATTTTAACAGTTAAAATTTGCTGTAATTTACGAATGGTTGCCCACTTGGTCACGAAGCTGAAAATCAATAGGTTGCGAATCTTAAAATCAACTCGTGAGGGGTGGAAGATAAATGACAAGGCTTACCGATTTGAAGTCCAGCATTATTTTTTACATATTCTCAATTCTTACCGAATAATGATTTTAGACCAAGACCTTACTGGACGGAGATGGTAAGGTGAGAGGAATATATGAAAAAATTTGTCTTCTTGTTTACCACCGTCATTACTAACCCCCCCAACCCCCCCTTATTTTTTTATTTTTTTTATTTTTTTTTTTTTTGCCTTTTTCTAAATAATCCGCGAATGGCTAGCGTCTCGGAATGCATTTCAGATATGAACTTTTATTCGTTTTTTATCAGTAAACTTTCTATTAAAAGTCTGAAAAAAGCTTTTGAACGAAAAATACTCTGGTTACAAGGAACTCACGACATAAAATTTTACATTTTTGTCACTCCTTGCCCACACCCTTTATCTGTAAACCTTTCCATTCAGAATATTTCTTCAAGTTCTAGTATTCTACCATTTAATATCCCCAAATGAAAAATATCATTAGCCTAAGCAGACAAGTTTGATTAGCCAATAGCTTTGAATTTCAAAATATGAAATAAAACCTTACTAGATAAATTCAAAACTTAGATATTTCAAAATACAGGTCAGGTTGATTATACTAACTTTCACATCAAAAGATTTGGCGCTCTAAACCCCATGTTAACTTTAATAACAATCTTACCTTGCTAGCGTTTCAAACTTACATCTGAAGTTTGCTGACCTCATGTGTATTTTAGTGGTTTATTGTGATTAGACACAAGTATATGTGCCCGTTATTAAGATTTTCTATACTGCAGAGAACTAATAAATTCCTGTCACTCATTTGCATACTCAGCACATCAGGTAACTCTTCAGAATAGAATATTTCAACTTGTACTATGCAACTAACGCGGAAAGGTCACGCTGGCTAGTGTATGAACAAAGAACAAGGGTGATTTAATTTGACTGGATCCAAAGAACAGTCTAAGACAGTCAAGAAAGTTTACTTTGCAATTTCTATCAAGTTGTCCTAAGGAATAAACTGCTGCCACTACACGGATATGAAGATGGAAATTATAGTGTGAGATTTAAGTTCTTATTGTCACAAGAAAAGGTGGTATTAAGTTTACATTCAAGACTGCCAGGAAATTATGGTCACTTCAGTGGCATTAAAAAAAAAATGGAATTTATTTTGCATGCTGAAAGGGCAACATTCCGGTGTTACGTATCAAGTAAATCCTTGCACAACGCACCAACAGGGTAATTTTTCACATTTTCCAGTAATCTCTAGATAAATTCAGATACATTCGTCCATTAGTATGTAGATTCCATAATTCCAGCAGTACAGGAAAATTCCAGCTTAACTAGGTAATTGCAGACCAAATCAACTTGAATCCATCTATGTTACAATTGAATCACAACAGGAAAACTTATCACAACTTGTGAAACACGAGGCAAGAAATCGAAGAAGCTATCACACATTTCTCCAAATGTGTTTATCGCGACATTTACCTTTCTTTATGTCATGGACATTAATGAAGCAAAATCGGAGAACACAGTAGCCTGAGTGTCGGTACGATAGAAAGGAAACAGTTGCAGACTTCTTTGGCCAGATGTATAGATGTTTAAATCGGTTAAATATCAAAATTTTTTATTGCTCTATTCAAGGAATTATTTTCATAAAATTGATACTGTTCCTCACACAATTTTCTTTTAAAGCTGAACCAATTTATGAGCCAACTTCTTACACAGTTCTTGAGAAATCTGTCTTTCAAATTACAAATTGAAAATGTCATAGAATTGCGCATTTGACATATCGACATGTAAAGAAATACTCTATGCAAGATAACCAGGACGTAAGCTGAACACTCCAACCTTCCACAATACAAGACATGAATACATAAAAAAAAAATCCTATAGCAAATTAACTTAAAACCTCCAACTGAAAAACTCTTAACTGGCAGTTAACTATAGCTTAATCTTCATATCATCATGAGGCTCACAGAAATTATAAGGAACATAAATATTCATGACTAAATACTTTAAGGTCAAATCTATTGAATTTTGACAGTATCTGAAGTGGCTAATTTGTGCAGCATTTCAAAGGCAATTGACAATTTTTATGAGACAATAACTCATGTTTCTGCTATCATACCACCAGTAATTGAGGAAAACCAGTACACAGAAAATGAACAACAAGCCAAAGAAAAATTTAGATGAAACTTATTTCATACAGCATACATCACTCTTATGACAAAGGAACCCACTTAGCTAGGTGTCGGAAGTTGGTTTAGGGGGAGGGGGGGGGGGGGGGGGGCAGCCATATAATTTCTGACCGGGTGGTTAAAACAATTTCAGTTTGTTGTAGAGAGTAGGATTCGGGGTTGGGGAATGGAGCTCTGAAAATGCCAGAATCTACGATGAAATCTTTGGTAATGACTAAACAAATTGAGGGGCTCCTTGTATACAGTTCTGGACTAGTGTGGGTATTCAGGAGAATTAAAGATTTCAATTGACTTGTGATCCTATAGCCCTTCAAGAGAGAGAGAGAGAGAGAGAGAGAGAGAGAGAGAGAGAGAGAGAGAGAGAGAGAGAGAGAGAGATAAACGAACAACCTGAAGTACACTGTATAAAGTTAAAATTCCGGACAGAAGGATGGGTAGCGAAGACAAGTAATCTATTAGATATATGAATACCATAATTACAAGGTGTGCGTGTGCGAGAGAGAGAGAGAGAGAGAGATGAGAGAGAGAGAGAGAGAGAGAGAGAGAGAGAGAGAGAGAGAAATCAATAGCAGATAACAGCAAGCGTCAAGGAGATAGAGAAACAAAGGCTACACCCATTAATAAGTTTAGGACAACGTTAAGAGGAACAGAGAGAGAGAGAGAGAGAGAGAGATTTGGGAAGAAAATGTGAAACTTATAAATTACACAACAAAAAAGCTGTGCTAGCGAAGGCTCGGCAGTGAGAAATAAGACAAAGTAATTCCAGGGGCTGTAGAATATCACAGGTCACTATTGACGAGAAGGTAGGATTGACTGGCCGTGATCTAGAATTTACCAATGAAAAATTTAAGCCTCATACCGACGTCTGGCAACTGACATCCGTTTCAAAGATGAAAAGCTATGCTGGCAGAAATAAAAATAAGAAATTCTTGCAACGATGTGAGCAACTTTAAGTACATCATTTCTACAAAATTTAGATAGTTTGAAAATGCTAATAGTCGAACACTGGGACAGTATTAAAGAAAAGCCAGTTTAGGTTAAAAGACATTTTCGATGATGAGTTGAGTTGAATATACAATTTAGGCCGAAGGCCAAGCACTGGTACCTATAAAGTCATTCAGCACCGAAATTGAAATTAACATTAAAAGGTTTGAAAGGCGTAACAGGAAGAAAACCTCGCAGTTGCGCTATGAATCAATTGTTAGAGAGGGTGGAAAGTAAGATGAAGAAAGAATATGAAAGGACAGTAAATGGAACGAAAGTGGTTGCAGCTAGGGGCCGAAGGCACGCTGCAAAGGACTAAGTAATGCCTGCAGTGCACCGGATGAGGTCCACCGACGGAACTACTCCCATGGGGGCCCTTCTCATATATATGGTGGTCAACGCAGTTTCTCTAATTTCTGAAATTAGAGAACCTATAGGAATGTTTTCCAAAGTGTGGCAGGTAATTATTTATACTACATTTCATATGAATTTTTTTACGAGGGGCGGGGGGGGGGGGGGGGTGGGGGGGGGGGGGGAGGGGGCGTGGCGCTAGTGGGGAGAGGTCAATAGTTCTTTTAAGTCTTGCCTAAAAATCTCTTAACAGTACATGAAGGCTTAGAAATTCTATTCTTAATTCACTCCTTATACTATGTTCTTCATAATTATTGAGCTACCCTAACTCATTAACTTACTGGGACTGGATAACAAATGAATCTTTGTTCTGGTTAAGTATGATGTTATAATTTGTTGTGTTAGGTTGTGAAAAAACTACTGATATACAAAATAATGGCTGAAGACAAACGGGTAAAGCGCCAAAGTTGTTGATAGAAAGTGCTGAAATGGTGTTATGCTAAGATCTAGAATTTTCACAGGACACGAAGTTCGGTGACAGTAAATAATTGCCCCTATTTAACTGCTACTCCAAAACTCAAGCTTGAGTTGGTACTATTCTGTAGTAAAAAAAAAATAATGTTTACCTAAAAAAATAAGTATCGTTTCCGAAATCAAGTTAAAAGTCTGACAAACTAGATATTGTATGTCTGGAAAGGAACACCAGATCCCTGAGTGTTACCTATTTTAACTAATTATACATTTATGAAACATGAAAATTAAGTTCTCAAGAACTTAACATTTATCAAGCAACCTTTCAACTTAAGGCACAAGATGTTACAAGGAAAAGCAGTCATGGACTAAGTTTTGAAGCAAGATTAACAGGGTCCAGCAAGACATTAGTAGCTTAAAATGCTGGAGAGAGAGAGAAGAGAATTATGAATTATCTTCTTTTGCATTCATCTCTTATTCTGCAACCAGCCAATAACTAGCCAGCTTAATTTTAAACATTCTAAGAGAATGATGACTGATTTAAAGGCTAATAAAGGATATCTAAATGTTTGCACCAAAATTATCGCAAGGTTGGCAACAACTTGAAACTTCAAAACTCAAAACGTGAAACGCACCTTTGGGCCTGTGTCTACAACGCAAAAGTTAAGCTATTTGTAAATGCTTGTCAATTTCATTACGCTTATATTACGGCAAATGAATGTAGCTGAAGAATAGACGACTCAAGTCTTTGCAATTGCCAAAACGTCAGAGAGTGGTTTGTATATACTAACGAGCTGATTTCATTAAGTGAGAGCAGTGTTGATAGTAGTTTCAGTTACAAGATATATAAACTTTAAAACTTCATCGCCACTTGTATTGCTTTAGGTAGAAAATATCCCTTAGACCTAGAAAATAATGGATGCTATTGCTGGAGTACAAAGTGGTTGGATTCCTGAATTTATGGCTTGGTCCAAACGGGAATCCATACGGGCAGCAGTGTGGCTTGAGCTGAAGAACAATCCCGAGACCCGAGGTCGAACAATACTTCACCTAAAATAACTGATTTTAGCTAAAGGAAAAAAATTTGATTTTAACTAAAGGACACAATTGGGATTTTTAATTAAAGAAAAAAAATTCTGATTTGATTTAAAGAAAAATCTAATTTTAACTAAAGGAAAAAATTCTGATATTAACTAAAGGAAAAAATTCTGAATTTATCTAAAGGAAAAAATTTTCTCTTAAGAAAACAATTTTATTTTAACTAAAGGAAACAATTCTAATTTTAACTAAAGGAAAAATTCTGATATTAACTAAAGGAAAAAATTCTGATTTTAATGAACGGAAAAAATTCTGATTTTAACAAGACCATAAAATTCCAATTTTAACTAAAGGAAAAAATTCAGATTTTAACTAAAGGAAAAAATTCTGATTTTAGCTAAAGGAAAATTTCTAATTTTAAACTAAAGGAAACAATTCTGATTTTAACTAAAAGGAAAAATTTTTTATTTTAAAGGGAAAAATTCTAATTCTTAACTAAAGTAAAAAAGATTCTGATTTCAACTAAAGGAACAAATTCTTATTTTAACTAAAGGAAAAAATTATGATTTTAACTAAATGAAAAAATTCTGATTTTTAACTGAAGGAAACAATTCAATTGTGGAAAAATTCTGATTTTAATTAAAGGAAAAAATTCAGATTTTGACTGAAGAAAAAAATCTGATTTTAACTTGAAAAAAAAAATTATTCTTTTAACTAAGGGAAAAAAATTACTTTTAACCAAAAGGAAAAAATCTTATTTTAACTAGAGGAAAAAATTCTGATTTTAAATAAAGGAAAAATTCTAATTCTAACTAAAGGAAAAAATTCTGATTTAAACTAAAGGAAAATATTCTGATTTTTACTGAAAGGAAAAAAATCTGATTTTAGCTAAAGGAAAAAATTCTAATTTTAACAAAAAAAAAAAGAATTCTGATTTTAACTACAGGAAAAAATGCGGATTTTATTTAAAGGAAAAATATTCTGATTTTATCTAAAGGAAAAATCCTGATTTTAATTAAAGAAAAAAATTCCGATTTTATCTAAATGAAAAAAAATTATTTAGCCAAAGGAAATTTTTTTTATTTTGACTAAAGGAAAAAAATTCAGATTTTATCTAAAGGATAAAAATACTAATTTGAACTACAGGAAAAAATTCAGATTTTAAATAAAGTAAAAAATTCTGATTATAACTGAAGAGAGAAATTCTGATTTTAACTGGAGAGAAATTCTGATTTTAAATAAAGGAAAAAATCTAATTTTAACTAAAGGAAAAAAATCTAATTTTAACTGAAGGAAAAAATTCTTATTTTAATAACAGGAAAGAATCCGATTTTTTAAGGAAAAAGTGTCAAAATAAAGAATAGAGAATTTATGGCAAAATATAAGACGCTAAACTTACACATGAGGATATCATTAACTTTAAATAAATATTCAATTAGCTATTTAATGTGCCCACGAACAAGTTTTCAAAATGCTTTAAGGAAAAAAAAATAGAAGGCGAGAGGAAAAATGTCAGATTAAAACATTCAAAACAAATAAGTTGCAGTCGATTGAATTTTTGGACACTTAAAATTCCTTAATTAATACTTATATGTGCAAACTCATGCATGATTGATTGCATACTATCAAAACTAAACATTTCGTGATTCAGTCTGCAAAAGAAAATGAAGCCGTAGCAACAGCTTCATGGAGGGCTTCAGTATAATTAAAATACAGACTCCCTTGTAAAACTAATTAACAGTGATGAAGTGATTAAGGGAAATCATTCAATTAAACGGAAAATTCTAAGTTACTTTGCGAAATCTACATTAAAGAATTTCCTGCAGTTGCACGAAATTAAGCGGATCCAGACCAACCATACCAGATGATTATTCCATTCAGTCTAATGCAGCTTCTCTTTTATTGCATTTGTATTGACTCTGATGCTTACTACCCCTTCCAGAACTAAATTATTTTAGCTTAAAATTTTAAAATGACAGTTCCTATCAACTTCATTTTCATTTTGAAGTATTTTCCCTTACAAAATCACTTTCAGGAATTCCAAAATATATAGGAGTCACTCTACCTATAAATTTTGAGATATAAACATACATATGCTTTTAAGATGAGAGGGAGCTTATCCTTCTGTATATATCTCTACATCTATATTCAATATAATTAAAATTCTTAGCCTTACCCTTATGCAAAACTGCTACTCAACAAAAATGCACGTTACCTCATACCTGAAGTTCATACTTATCCATTGGTTTTCATCAGATGGCCACATTGTAATTATACCACATGGCCATCAAGTAGGCAAATCCTAAAAATTTAATATTTTAGGATTACATGGATAAGACAAAACTACTTCAAAATCAAATAGGTATATATTTTGAATAAATACACATTGGGCGAAATTAAAAATTTTATCAATTTACAAGCATGTAAACAATAAGTCTATAACAAAGTGCTGCAGTTTACTCTTATTATGTTTTCGTCTCCTTTTCTTACCTGGTCCAGGAAAACGTCATTCTAACCCACCCAGCACTTCGGCCTTCAAGTTCCAGCCATCCCTACCTACTACGGTGATTTTGAATGATCGATCTTCCAAATGATTTATCTGTAAAGCGCAGGTTACTTTATCCAGCGGTCCATTCTCCTGTTAAGTTCAAGCCACTCAAACCTGTCCAAGAAAACAGTCTTGAGGAATCTAAATAAGTGTTTACAGTAAAAATCTTACTTTATAAAATTTCTATTTAATCGCGCTACTAGGTATAGCTCACTGCGCCAGTTAAATATAAATTCCAAATGGACAGTGACTTTAAATTCTCTAAGTAACAAAACACAAAATACCTAAAATTCTCTACCTAGAATATTATGTACTGCCTTTGTTACAAGGTATCATAAAATCCAGCTTTTTATTCCCAACGTATGAGGAAATCAACCGACAATTTACAATAATACTGGTAGAACTAAAAGTAAAGTCAAACCTACAGACATGCATTAAATTCGTATATGTTCAACTAGTGCAACTCACCACAGTATCAAGGCTGATTCTTGAAAAATGATCTTCCCCAATATCTATCACTTAA
>NC_087207.1:18440311-18442811 GCF_015104395.2 Macrobrachium nipponense | reverse complement strand
TTGTATGGTGTTTTTACATCGCATGGAACCAGTGGTTATTCAGCAACGGGACCAACGGCTTTACGTGACTTCCGAATCACGTCGAGAGTGAACTTCTATCACTCGAAATACACATCTCTCACCCCTAAGTGGAATGCCCGAGAATCGAACTCGCGGCCAACGAGGTGGCAGGCCAAGAACATTCCGATCACGCCACTGAGGCGCTTCAACAGGTGTTAGTTATGGATACTCTTTGGTTGCAGCTGCTATTTATTGGTCAGGATTTGGCCTACGCTGAAATATATGAAGATTAGCCTCATTTTCCTGTCATCTAGTTCATTTTGATATTAGAGCCTGGAGCCTCGGCCATGCTGCTGCCAATTTGCTCTGGGATTCTTCCCTTGCTTCTGTTTTTCCTTCCATCATTTTCATGGTAAGTTTGTCGCTTTCTTCGTGCTCAGTCCAACTATTTATCAATTCATTTTTTTATCAAGCCTGGATTAAGTGAAGGTATTAGGTAACACGTCACATCAGAGTCTATCCTTAAAATTTTTCTTTTTAATTTAGAAAAATATAATAAACATCCTGAAGCATGAAGTTAATGTCTGTAATGAACTTCGTGTATCCACTGAATTTTCAGTCGCCTCTCCGGGAATCTGTCTCTTGCGATCCCTCGCCAATAGGAATATCAATCTTCCTCAAACGTCCATTCACTCGAAGTGCCCAAAAATTCCTCTTTTATCCGGGACGCCATTCTTTACCTTTAGACATTCTTAAAGAATTTCTAACGTCGTGTTATATCTTTATTCCGATTTTTTTATAGCGTCGTCATGTTCGTATGGAAAAATGCAAAGAGGCCATTAACATCCAAGTGTTTCTAAAAATAGACTTATCGTAAGTAAAAGTAGTAGAATGCCGAGTAACATAGACACAATTACCATTATTCGCAAGGATCAAGCACTCAGGGGACACTGGCTTGAAATTCCAGCTTCCATAGAATGTTGGTTTCAACCTCCCACCGAAGACCCCACTCTGCAGCAGTAACTGATCATGATGCAGAACCAGTGATTTTACATCGCCCTAGGGGAGACGCGAACCCGCCACACCTGAGGGGCCAATCACGACATTAGCCACTATGCCAAAGGACCAGCTAACAAGTAAATAAAGGAATGCATGAAAATATGAGAGCATAATCGCCATTCTAGACAATAGAAAGCTATCTATGAATGTTAAACACGTTTTAAAGTTACAAATGATGCCTTATTTTTTATGCTGAAGCTCCCAGACACGTCAAGATGCCCACAGGGAAATAATCAATGGCAATACATACTTTCGAGTTCCATTTTAGTGGTTAAACAGCTCTAGGGAGATATAAAACTCGTTGTGCACGTTGTGTGTGTGTGTGTGTTCGCTTGCGTTTGAGAAAATAAAAAAAATTTTTTTGCCCAAAAAAAACAACTGTACTAGACACAACATATTATTTTTTGTTTTTTTCGTTACGTTTAAAGGCGAAAATTCATCTCATTTCCATTTCTTGACATCTCTTCTAAGTAACTTATTTCCTCTAAGTTTTAGTAGAATTCTTTTAAAGGAAAATACATACTACGCTATATTTACGAGAATTGAAAGAGTCAGTAGGTTTTACGGTGATATTCGTTACATGAAACGGTTAGTAAATCACTATTGCTTTCGGGAATAAATTTCTCGAAATGGGAGACTTTAATCGCTAGGGTATGATGGACAGTCGACTGACGTTGATCGCTTCATAACGGCCAAAAAAAATAAAATAAAATAAATAAATAAATAAAAATAAAAATATAATAAAATAATACAAAATAAATAAAAATTTTAAAAAACGTAATTGTTTCCGGTGATCATTGTCCAGGTTCCGGCTCTTTTCCGTAATTTTAGATGACTCTTTTGACCTACATAACTTCCATGCTCCCATAACATCTCCGTTTCCATTCGTCCTTTTGTTAATTGCCTAGCTATTCTCTTTCGCTCTCTCTCTCTCTCTCTCTCTCTCTCTCTCTCTCTCTCTCTCTCTCTCTCTCACACATACACACATTCTGTATGTGAGCGTTATGGTTAGCTTCTAATTCGTCTCTACAAATGAAAATAAAATTGATTCTAAAACTGTGGTCTCGCACCCCAACAGCTTTTCTCTCTCTCTCTCCTCTGCTGTCTCTCTCATCTCTCTCTTTCTTCTCTCTCTCTCTCTCTCATTTATTCTCCAAGCAGTAGAGCCATTTGTACGTTAATCGGCCGTCGCAGAACCTCATTAAAGCCACTTACCCTGAAATAGAAGACGACCCTGAAGCGACTGAACGATTATAATTCCGCACATTATGGGCTTAACATCTACGACGACTTCGACTGGCTCCTTTTCTTATTAATAATAATAATAATAATAATAATAATAATAATAAAATAATAATAAGTAAAAAATGCTCCAACGTTTCTTCGCGGCAATCGAGTTTTTCTGTATATCGTAGTATAATCAAGGCCACCGAAAATAGAT
>NC_087207.1:18417811-18435311 GCF_015104395.2 Macrobrachium nipponense | reverse complement strand
ATGCGCTCTTCCTGCTACGGTACAGAGAGAGAGAGAAGCGAGCGAGAGAGAGAGAGAGAGAGAGAGAGAGAGAGAGAGAGAGAGAGAGAGAGATCATGGTCGTTTTAAACGTTTATCGCTTCTGTATTAAAACAATAAATTTATAAAAAGTCATTGATTCACGCTTGTCCTCAGTTTGTCAGTTCTGAAGTGAAAATTCTCTGCGATATTTTTAAATTCTATTTGCCAAAATAATTGTTCAAAGTTGCCTTTATTAATGATTCAACCATCCAGCAGACAATCGCTGCAATTGAATGAGTTGTTGTACGTTATCGCAAGATTAAAAGGGAAAAATCGTGCACGAAATCATAGACAAAAATATGATAAATTTCACCCGTATTTGTCAAGAGACAACAAGGGTTCACATATTCCTGGTTTAAAATCCAAATACTGTTGTGGTTACTGCATTTCCTTTGGCATTTGTACCGAGGATTTTGTTGGAGTTCATATTTCTTCATATTTCCCTTGTCAAGTGTCTGTGTATACGAGGAATTCTATCGTCTATATTACTGATAAACTCGATGCGTACTTCACCGAGGTCGAACAAGGTTCAGCTGAACAATACAGAGTCTTTGTTGCTGACAGAATCCTGTTGATGACCCTTCCAGTTGTGTTTTTAGCTCCACTAAATTTTGAAAAATGGGTTGTTTTTCTGGATGTTTCCTATATAAAGTCGTACACTGAGCAAATTCTACAATATTCATGAAAGTCTCTCTCTCTCTCTCTCTCTCTCGTCTCTCTCTCCTCTCTCTCTCTCTTCTCTCCTCTCTCTCTTTTATAAACATGGTAAATCTTGCTTCAAAACTTAGTCCAAAAAGGAAAATGTCTTTTATTGCAACCTAGTTGACAAATACGGAGGGGGCGCGACGGGGGAGGTGGCCGGCGGGAGGGTGGTTGGGGGTTGTTGGCGTAGGACGCAGGTTGAACAGCTGAACTACTGTGTCAAAAGTCACAGGGGGGTTTTAGAACGCGGAGATGTCTCGTCTGTCTATTTGTAATTTTTTTTTTTTTATTTTATTTTTTTTTTTTTTTGCTTCATAGTTAAAGAACTAACTGCACTAACAGGAGCCTGGGCTTGGCCTTGAGAGTTCTTAATATCTTACGTTACTAACAGGATTTGATGAGTCTTCTCGAATCAAAAATTTTTGTATTAGGGCAATAATTCATCTATCGATCTCCATATCATCTGCATCTCACATCCTGTGACCCGTCCAGAGATATTTTCGAGGTTTGATCCCAGGAGCTCTAAACTTTCGACCAAAATGGAACTGCAAATAGAGTACAATGATGTTGTTCCCTTCGTCTCCGTGCATTTTCTCTCCCTTATCTTAAAACAATTTATTTCTACTTACAGATCTCTCTCTCTCTCTCTCTCTCTCTCCTCTCTCTCTCTCTCTCTCTCTTTCTCTCTCTCTCTCTCTCTCTCCAGCTATCTTTCCCCTTCCTCTGCCTCTCCCCTGAAGCACATTTTTATTCTCCTTTTTCAAGTGCCACTTTCAATGCCGCAATATCTTCATTTTACTAGTCTCTCTCTCTCTCTCTCTCTCTCTCTCTCTCTCTCTCTCTCTCTCTCTCTCTCATATGCCTACAATCAATACCTGTACATTTTAAACTCCAATGAGAGATTTTCTTTATGTAGAACATTTGTCTTTTATTTTATGATTTTCTGGAATAGGTGGCGTCAGCCGTCCCATGATTTACCAATAAATTCAACTTTTTTGTCGTTCAAGGATTCAGTTTCTAAAGTAGAAAAGTGGAGGGTGGGGGTGGGAGGAGTGGAACCGAGGGGCGGCGAGATAACAGCCATGAGCACTGTTGATTTCAATTATAAAGTAAATTAATCTTGTAGCCATTTTCCCATAAATTAATATGGTTGATTCCACTTCCGGGGGTTCGTGAATTATGGTCACAAAAGCAGTCTATGTCTGAGGAAGGTTAGGGTAAATAACGCTAATTGGGTAAGGTAAGGATAAGTACGTAAATTATGGTTAATTTAAAAAAAAAGATAATTTTATTAATCATTGTGAGAGTAATTAGGTAAAAGCAGACCAAGAGATGGAAGAACTACTTGAAGAGTTCTTGAAACTCGTGATGGGAACAGAAAATAGAAACAATAAATGGTAGGGTCAGGTTATGAGAGGTTCAGTGCACGAAAACACCACAGTAATAAAGCTCCAACTAACTGTACGGGCGAAGCGAAGATCATGATGTAAAGGTGCACAGGAGGATGAAATGGATAATATCAAGAATAAAGAGAATGAAACAGGAGACAAGAAATAAAAATTGAACGGAGAACGTAAACAAGAACTTCAGGAGAGAATGAGAAGGATATCAATAATTGCATAGAGAAACCTTAATGAAATTATTATTATTATTATTATTTTGTTAAGAAATTCACAATTCCGTGAAAAACAAATTGTTTAAAAAATATCCACAATTATATACAAAAAAATATATTTCTATGTAAAAATATAAAACAAAGACTTTCGAACACTTGAACGGTGTTCCTCATCAGTGTGACGTTAAAATGTAACGAAGAGGGTAGTTTCCCTCCGAAGAGCATCTAAAAAGGTGGGCGGGGTGAGAAAATAATAACAGCCCATCGTCGAAGTGCTGGTTCGTGTTTTACGTAATCCCAATCTCAACAGGCAGTTGCGCCAACCTCCTCGATCCCCGAACCTGTGAAGTTGCTCCTGCTTGCACTGCATAGGTGCCATAGCGGAAACATCCGCTGGGACGTCGGCTATCTGGAGAGAGAGGGGGAAGAGGAAGCAGAGCATCAGGGTTCACATGGTCAACGTCGGTTTTAAAAATAAATTCTTTTAAGTATTGCCTGGCAATGAAACTGTTTATAAAAGGTCTTCATTGGTAAACGACTTGTATCCTCAAAAGATATTCCCATGTTTATAGCGGCGCCTTCAACTAGTCTTCTCACGTGAGAATCGTCGCTTTTAAAAAATAATTGTGCACCATCCCAATTAATTCTTCTGTGGTCTAAATTAAAACTGTGAGCCACCAAAGCGCTGCCCTGTGCATGAAGATCATAGGCCCTTCTGTGTTTCCCCCTTAATCTGACCTCTAATCCCCCTACCACTTTCCCCGTAGTAACAACCACTGCAATCCTGACAAGGAACCTTGTAAACACCGTTATTTCTCTTGGAACATATAAGAGGGGTTTTTACGAGACTGGGTTACCCAAAATATTTTATTGACCAAGCGTTTACCAAGGCTAGAAAAAACTTTTATAATCCACCGAGGGGAAATATGAATTCAAAAGTAATCAGTGTATTCCGCTTCCTTATCATCATAGTTTGGAAAGGGTTCAGCATTTATTAAAACAGAATAGGGAAAATAGGTTGGATATGAGCTTTTAGGTATAATACCTCGTTAAAATCAAAGTTGGTTAGGAATCATGAAAAAGAAAGGAAAGATGACGTTGGGGTTTACGTGATACCGTGTAAAGATTGCAATAAGTGTTATTATGGGGAATCAGGCAGGGGATTAGGTATAAGATTAGAGGAGCATAAGCGATCATGCAGGATGGGATCGAAATATAGTTCAGTTGCCAGACACACGTTAGAGTTAGGGCATGTAATTGACTGGGAAGGAGCGAGAGTAATTTACAAAGATAACAATTTAAGTAGACGCAGAGTAGTTGAAGAGGCTCTTGTTAATATTTTAAACGTGTTTGATTTTAACAAATCATTTACCCAAGAGGATACATTTTTAAATTATTTGATTCTTAAAACTGTAAATGTTAGTACAGATGTTGTTTGCACCACTCCTACTGCCCAGGTTGTCTCTCTTTCTCCTGCCCAGGCATTGGAAGGAAGAACTCCCATTGCAGGTGCCGATGCAGAGATTTGGACGAGGGAACAGCCGAACACACAGAGGAGGTAGTTCAACCACGACGATCGGCTCGTCTTTTGGAGACATTTGAACGAGGGAATAACGGTGATGGAGATAGTTTGTTTTGGTTGTTATCTCCCTTGGGGACGGTTCCAGAGTCCTGCCTGTCTTTCGTAACTTTTTTGTATATATTTTTTGAAAGAAAAAATCAGTACGGCTGATGAGGTCTACTGGTCAAGTAGACGAAAGCTTCCCGTCTTTCATGTATTGTTAATACACATTTTTACATAAGTGTGGACTATTATTACTTCATATATATATATATATATATATATATATATATATATCTATATATATATATATATATATATACACACACACACACACACACACACATATATATATATATATATATATATATATATATGTGTGTGTGTGTGTGTGTGTGTGTGTGTGTGTGTGTGTGTATTCGTTGTTTCGGATAGTCTACTTTTGACTGTTCTCGTTTATTTCCTTAAAGCATCTCTTTATCTATCCTGTGTTGTCCATTTTAGCGTCGCAGTGGCTATTAATTCCCTTCCCACACATTCCTTCCCTGTGATAAATAAAGGTACACGATTTTAGGAATACCTAAGACTTTCTATGAAAGGAGACGCTTCTTGCTGTTTTACTCTCATGATAAATCTTTGTTGGTTTTTTTTTGTTTGCTTGTATTTTTGCATCTTTTATAATTATTATTATTATTGACAGAAGTGAAAAACTACGAACTGATTTTTATGACTGGCAAACATAATATGTTCTTGTGACTCAATATAATAATAATAAATAATAATAATAATAATAATAATAATAATAATAATAATAATAATAGGCAAGATCCCAAGATCCCGGAAAAGGAATCTGGAAAAACTAGATGCCCATGTAGCTCCAGGACTCATGAAAAGTGTGTGCTCCTAGAAACAGCGCGCATAGTAAGAAAAGTGATGGACTCGTTAAGGAGGCAGGATGTAACCTCTGAACCCCACACTATGAATACCACCCAGTCAAATTGAGACTGTGATAGCCGCCACCCCCCCCTCCCTTAAGAAAAATAAAAATAAAAAAAATTAAAAAACTGGGCCTGTGTGGACATTATGAATTTCAAAATCTTTTATAAACGAGGCAGGTGATATGACTATAAAAAACAGAGGAAGACAGAGAATTCCACAACTTGGAAGCAAATATGAGAAACAGATCGAACCGATAAAGGTCGAGTTCTTGACTCCCAAACAATATCCGAGAGAATGAGGCGAACTGACAAGCCGCAGAGATTGAGGCACATATTTACATTATTTGGCGGCGCCGCTTTTTTCCACAGAACGGTCTGGAACGCAAAATTTACGTTTGAATGTGATCAATTAAATGGGAGCGCTCGTGTAACTCTACGATGTGATTTCATTTGCATTTTTATTTTATTTTTTGGCTTCGCGCATTCTCCCTCTTTTATTAATTTATTTAGGTTTGTTTTATGTAGAGAGGTCTACACCAGTGAGAATAATCTAGTACTCGCAACAGCAAACGTGTGAGCATTTGCATGAGTTTTCCGCTACGTGATTTGAAATAGCGGCGCTTCGTATGCAAATGCAGATAATCTGACCGGCATTCTCGCTAAAAGGTAGCAAAGAGGAAAACCCCCGAGGAGCTTTCGTTCCAGAATTAACTTTGAAAACACGCACATTGAAGCACCATGACATAGACGTGGACATAGCATAGGCTCACACACACATATATACATACATACATACACATAGATATATTTATATATATATATAATATATTGTATGTATATATATATTATTATTATATATTAATAATATTAATATAGTATATATATATTATATATTATAATATATGTGTGTATGTATGTATGTATATATGTGTGTGTGAGCCCTGATGCTATGTCCCACGTCTATGTCATGGTGCTTCAATATATATATATATATATATATATATATATATATATATATATATATGTATGTATATATATATATATTATATATATATATCTATATATATATATATATATTCATATTTCACGATAACGTCACTGAAGTCCTGATTTCTCCTCTGTCCGCTGGTCGTTGGTTCGACCCCACGAGAGGACGAAGTTATTATCAACTAAAAAATTCCCCCTTTCGTCAACATATATGAAAATATATGAATTCCCAGGTAGAGCGAATTGGATATTAAAGGACATTTGTAGCTTAATGCATGTATATGAATCACGGTGATGTGATATATATATATATATATATATATATATATATATATATATATATATATATATATTATATATATGGGTGTATATGTAAATGACAGCATAAGCAATTGCTCCTGATCTTTATTCTTCAGCAAAACGAAACTTCTCTTTACCAAGAGACCGAAGATCGTATGTCTGGTGCTGGTACCAACTGCGTTTAACTGCCTACGGTGTTGCCTTCCTTGTCACAGCATTGTTATGCAGGAGAGAGAGAGAGAGAGAGAGAGAATATATACAAGATGCAACGGTCAGGTCAATGGGCGCTTACCGGTCAATGAGTGGGTCCTGTCTTGGTGAGGAGCCTCATTTATTAGGATGAAAGTGCTGTGGGTCATGGAGACAAATCCCTCAGGGAGAGAGAGAGAGAGAGAGAGAGAGAGAGAGAGAGAGAGAGAGAGACAACAAGAACATACAATTGTAGATGCCTCTGAATTTTTAGAATGTTTTACTGTACGGGGTAACATGGTGTCTCTATTTTAATGGCGTTAAATATTTCTCTTTGTTTTTTTTTATATTATTCTCTAGAATGTAAAGCCTCGTCTCTTCAGCATAAAAAAAGTCTTTTTCAGTAAGAGGATTCTATGAGTGTGCTATTTCATTTAAACCTGCATATATTAATTAACAAGAGGGAATATTTTATTTAATTAATTCCGATATATAGAGCAATATAAACCCGCGGTTTAGGTGTAGTATATCCGTCCATGTGAAGGTTTGAATATAATGGCTGTTAATGATTTCACATTCATTTGGAATAGGCTAACTTGCTAAAAACTTGATTACAATTGTTCCAGCGATGGGAAAACCACGTCGTAAAAAAAATTAAACCAGTTTGAAAATAAGAGTACTGCAAAGGAGAATGTTGAAACGCTAGAAAATGAACGTACGCATGCATGAACAGCAGCTAGAGTGAGTCCACTAAAAACTAGGTCATTGATCAGTATATATTATAAGCTTAACGCTATGTCAGTTTTTTTTTGTCATCTAAAGTCTAGGTCATTGATCAGCATAGAAAAAATCTTAAAACTATGTCAGTCTTTTATTTTTTTATTTATTTATTATTATTATTTTCTTAAAGCGATGGCATCTTTCTGGAAAATGGAAGGTGAGAATTCTTGCTTTCTCCTTTTTCCTATCTACATTTGATATTTGTTAGGAGACTGTGAAGGAAGCTCTTAGGATTTTGTCGTGCTATATCAGTAGAAGGTTAAAACGTAATTTTTTAAAAAACTACGTTGCCTAAAGCAAAATAAAAATGAGGAAAAATGACCGTTAAGAATTAAGATAAAAAAAAAACATACGGAAAATGAATTGAATAATGAAAACGTGAAGCTCCAATAGCATAAATCACTTGGAAGCTAAATGCCGAGAGAGCTGCCAATAGTCAGTTTACATTGACATCATGATAGCTGGGTCATTGCTAGTAGAAGTGCCACAGGAAGGTTGGGCACGCTCAATTGGGGCATCTGGATCTTGATCGAGACAAATAAGTTGGTGCGACTGACTCCGTTGAATAAAGGGACTGTAATATAAACAAATAAATATGATTTCCATCACCCATCATAAGATGAGATAAATGTCAGGTCTTCATATTCATATATATAAAAGTGTGCATGTGTGTGTGTGTGTGTGTGTGTGTGTGTGTGTGTGGTGTGTGGAGGGGCCACACGCGGTTTATCCATGAATGTGAAATTACATTCGTGTTCGGATTTCTGCATTTGTTTTTTTAGGGGCATGGAATTATAATGTTATCATTTAAACGAATTTATAGAATAATGGCCATTGAAATATTGATTATATAATTGGATTTCCCTCCCATTTCTTCGGATTGCATTTACCGTAACAATCTATATTACGTTATTTGCTTATAGCACTAATTCCCAACGCAATGGAGTCATTTTCAGATAAATTATTAAATTCTCCCTCGCTCCATTTAGCCCGGCCTCTCTCTCTCTCTCTCTCTCTCTCTCTCTCTCTCTCTCTCGCCGGTAGCTAAGCTTTACAAATGCCTACGAAAAGCAATTTCTGCCAACCGTGAGGGATAACAGTAAATGCAGCGAGTTGTGAGACCAGAATCCCACCATCTTCACCTAAATAAGGCTCGATAAAAAGGGGGAAGGGTGGTTCGAGAGAGAGGGGGGTGGGGGTGCGTCTAACCCTAAAGAAGCAATAGACCTTCCTTTCTTAGAGAAATTTAAAGCACAATAATTTGATCAGGTCTAGTACTGTTTGATAGCGATTGTAATTATGTAGATATTTATGTAAGGTCCTAATTCGAGGAAGTTAATGACCGGATTTTTGTTAATGAAGTATCATGCCTGATTATTGCTACTTTTTAGCAAATATTCATCAGTGTTGGATATTCATTGATATGATGTAGTAGATTCTTTTACCTCTGGATATCCTAAACTTTCAGAGGTTAATCTCAACCAAATAGAAAGGTTTCAGTCGGTGCTTTTATCTCTGGATGTCCTGAACTTTCAGAGGTTAAACCTAACCAAATAAAAAGGTTTCAATTGGTATTTTGTTTTACAAAGGAACTGTGTAGGTAGTATTCAGCTTTAAATCAAAAAGCCAAAGCCATGGTTACGGTAAAAAAAAAATGACTTTAAGTCGTTTATTCTTTCTGATGTCATTCGTCAGTGTGAAGTTTAGAGACCAAAAAATGTTAGCGCTTTAATGTAAAATTTTCACATACTCTTCGTGAAACATGATCATTATTTTTCTTTTTTTGTTGTTCAAAAATAGTGTTCTCCCCTTTCTGGAGCAAAGGAAGCAGGAATGATTAATGGTAAAGAATCTGATCTTTGCCTTAAACTTGTGAGTTCAAGTTGAATGATTAATGTCTGCCTTTGAAGGGGGTTTGTGATAAGGTTTAGATGAAACTTGTTTTTTTATCACATTTTTCACTATGGACCGCACCATCTTGGTCTCATTAGCATTTAAACATTGCGTAATCCTATGGATGATATTTTTTACAGTTAAAGTATTTTATTATTGTTTTTTTTCTTTTTTTTTTGCTTTTTTTTTTTGCTCTATCACAGTCTCCAATTCGACTGGGTGGTATTTATAGCGTGGGGTTCCGGGTTGCATCCTGCCTCCTTAGGAGTCCATCACTTTTCTTACTATGTGTGCCGTTTCTAGGATCACACTCTTCTGCATGAGTCCTGGAGCTACTTCAGCCTCTAGTTTTTCTAGATTCCTTTTCAGGGATCTTGGGATCGTGTCTAGTGTTCCTATATTATGGGTACGATTTCCACTGGCATATCCCATATCCTTCTTATTTCTATTTTCAGATCTTGATACTTATCCATTTTTTGTCCCTTCTTTTTCTCTTCAACTCTGGTGTCCCATGGTATTGCGACATCAATGAGTGATACTTTCTTCTTGACTTTGTCAATCAACGTCACGTCTGGTCTGTTTTGCACGTATCACCCTATCCGTTCTGATACCATAGTCCCCAGAGGATCTTTGCCTGATCGTTTCTATCACTCCCTCAGGTTGGTGCTCGTACCACTTATTACTGCAAGGTAGCTGGTGTTCTTGCACAGGTCTCCAGTGAAGGGCTTTTCCCACTGAATCATGCCTCTTTTTGTACTGGTTCTGTGCAAGTGCCGGGCATTCGTTTGCTATGTGGTTTATGGTTTCATTTTTCGTATTGCACTTCCTACATATGGAAGAGATGTTATTTCCGTCTATCGTTCTTTGAACATATCTAGTTCTTTGGGCCTGATCTTGTGCCGCTGTTATCAGTCCTTCAGTTTCCTTCTTTAGCTCTCCCCTCTGTAGCCATTGCCATGTGTCATCGCTGGCTAGTTTCTTTAGTCTGTCTCTTGTATTGTCCGTGCATTGGTTTGTTGTGCCAGTCCTCTGTTCTGTCTGTCATTCTCCGTCTCTGTATATTTCTGGGTCTTCATCTACTTTTATTAGTCCTTCTTCCCCATGCACTCTTTAGCCACTGATCTTCACTGGTTTTCAGATATTGCCCCAGTGCTCTGTTCTCGATGTTGACGCAGTCCTCTATACTTAGTAGTCTCTCCCTCCTTCCTTTCGTGTTATGTATAGTCCTGTCC
Organism: Macrobrachium nipponense; assembly: GCF_015104395.2. Classification (NCBI taxonomy): domain Eukaryota; kingdom Metazoa; phylum Arthropoda; class Malacostraca; order Decapoda; family Palaemonidae; genus Macrobrachium; species Macrobrachium nipponense. Next base: position 18,425,054 of record NC_087207.1, on the reverse strand, counting down.
GTATTTGCTCTTGGTGTATGCTTTGTGTATTGTCATATGTTTCCTGGTTTTCTGATCTATGCGGCGGAGTTCTGCCTTCGTCCATCCACTATTCCTGCGCTGTATCTGATTACTGGCACTGCCCATGTGTTTATGGCTTTTATCATATTTCCGGCGTTGAGTTTTGACTTGAGTATCGCCTTGAGTCTCTGCATATATTCTTTCCTGATCGTTGTTCTTCATCTCTTGGCGTTTTTATATCCCCTCCTTCCATTATTCCCAGGTATTTGTATCCTGTCTCATCTATGTGTTTTGATGTTGCTCCCATCTGGTAGCTTTATTATCCCTTCAGTTCTCGTTTACTTTTGCCTTTTGTATGTTGACTAAGGCGCATTTTTCTATTCCAAACTCCTATCCTGATGTCCCCAGATACAATCCTTACAGTCTGTATTAGGGTATCTCTTTCGTTGATGCTCTTACCATACAGCTTGATTATTATTATTATTATTATTATTATTATTGTATTATTTTTATTATTATTATTATTATTGTTATTATTATTATTATTTATTATTATTATTATTATCATCATAGACATTTTCATTCCTATGAAACACTAGCCAATAAAACGCGTTAAATTACCAAAAGGTTTTCCGTATACAAAGTACTCTTAACTCCTTTCAAATTTGGTATATAATATATATATATATATATATATATATATATATATATATATATATATATCAATATATATATATATACATGCATCATACATATACATACATACAGAGAGAAACAAAATTGATCGTTAATATCGTTTCGTCTGGTTCCGTTCGTTTATGCTTTTCCATCTGTTGCTCTTTGCAAAGTAACTAATGATCTGAGGAAAAAGCTAAGACGAACTCTACATCTCCGAGACCATTAATCTCCTCGCTGCTGTTACGGGTGACCCCGGGAATTTCATTTCTCTGCAATTGACGTCGTGATTCAGAGTTCGTGGCGAAATCAAAGTTACTGCAGTAGTTTTGAAATTAGTTTTTGAACGATAAATCACAGACTTTTGAGCGACACGTAGTGCAGAATGGTCATTTCAACATTTGCGGCACAAGATTAATTACAGTAATGAAGAAACCGGTACTAGGTGAATAGTCTTGGTTCTCATAGTTTATTGATAAAAGCATTAACATAATGATGGTTTGTTCCTATGTTGATTGACATTTTTTTAAACTTTACTGTCAGAAGAAAAATTCGTTTCATGCTAAGGAGATAGGGATGGTAGGAAAGGCATTGGAAGGTGTTGCAGAAGAAACGGGTAAAAATGACATATGAACATTTCAAAAGAATTTTGCCGCCAGTGGTTGACTGCATATAGCTTCCTTCTATAGGAATGTGGATGATTATAGACTGTGCGCCGACAGCAGTGAACACATTAGATAATGTATGAAAGAAAACTATTTTAATCATACCACTCATTTAAAATGTTATCTCTACAGGGACTTGATCAAATAGTTTAATATTGTAAGAAGAAATTGTCTTTATTTATGAACTGAAACTTCCAAAGAATTGATGAATTAGATAGACGTACATTCAGATAACATTTTCAAAGGTAATTTGCGCCCAAGAATTGCTACTTTATTTCGATAGAAAGAAACTTTTCCTGAGTCATACCATGAGTACTTGACATTTAACTTAAGGATAGGTATTCTTTGCTTTCTTCTGTACTTCCCTAATAAGTTACAAGGTTTTATTCTTGTTTCAAAACACACACACACACTCATTTCAGAGGAGATACGTACTAACACTCCTCTCACCAGTGCGATCGAGATTTATGGGGTGGTAGCTATATTCCTTTATAGATTCAATATAGATCCTCATTGGACGAGTGTCTAGCGTACTCGCCTATCAAACTAGTAGCCCGAGGTCGCTCCCCCTGCCACCAATGCAGAACCAGAGGAATTTATTTCTGGCGATTGGAAATTCATTTCTCGATATAATGTGGTTTGCATCCCACAATCAGCTGCAGGTTCCGTTGCTAAGTAACCAATTGGCTCCTAGCCACGTAAATAAAAATCTAATCCTTCGGGGCAGCCCTAGGAGAGCTGTTAATCAGCTCAGTGGTCTGGTTAAACTAAGGTATACTTGACTTTTTTTTATAGATTCAACATAAACAGGAGGACGGTATCTCGCAATAAAAGATTTATAAGGTAGCAGGGCTTGGTATTTGGATCCCAGTGGGACCTTACAGACCTTACAGACCTTATATCTTGTTCGGGTTGCCCCAGGTCCCTCAGTGTGAGGCACCTCTAATGTCTACCAGAGAGTTGCTAGTACATCTTCCGGTATATTTTGCATCTTCCAATCTTGGATGGTCTGGGATGCAGTTTAGATATTTGTCGAGCTTATTCATAACATCTACGCTCACTCCTGATATATTCCTCAGATGAGCTGGCAACGCATTGAATAGACGCTGCATTATCGATGCTGGTGCGTAGTGGATTAATGTCCTGTGTGCTTTCCTTATTTTTCCTGGTATATTTTTTGGGCACTATTAATCTACCTCTGCTTGCTCTTTCTGATATTTTTAGTTCCATGATATTTTCTGCTATTCCTTCTATCTGTTTCCAATGCCTGAATTATCATGTAGCGTTCTCTTCTCCTTTCCAGACTATATAATTTTAAGAATTGTAGTCTTTCCCAGTAGTCTAGGTCCTTATATATATATATATATATATATATATATATATATATATATATATATATATATATATATATATATATATATATCGAGATACAATGTCCTTTAATTTCTAAAATTTGCTCTACCTCGGAAGAGATAGAAGGGAAATAAGGCAATGAAAATGGCGGCGAGAGACCTCCCTCAAGGATTATCTCTTTAGTCGGCTTTCTGGCAAAGGCTGCCGGAGATTAATCGTCTCTCAGTGGGGCTGGAGATGGGAATCTCATAGATTCGTTTAAGAGAGATCCCTTCCCAAGTCTTTCGTCTTAACTCAGAGAATGGCGCCCATATTATGAGTTTACATTTCTTTTATTAAAATTATTATATATATATATATATATATATATATATATATATATATATATATATATATATATATACTTTATACGTTCTTGACTACTTACCTATACGAGATTTACTCTATTTACTTACATTTGACTTACAACGTTCGGTAAAAAGGATTAATTTTCCTTGACGATCTGTTAAGTGATATTAAACTATTCCTGTTTATAGTGATTGCCAGTCTGCAGAGACTAATAATTCCCTGTCTGCTTCTAAGTTGAACATCTTCAAGAAGACAGATAGCTACGTAGTGAATAGAATTTATTATATATATAACTGTAGGATGGCAGTAAAAACGATCATGCGGGAAGACAGATATATAGTTTATAGAATTTATTATATACATTATAGGATGGCAGTCAAAACGAAAATTTTTTTAGACTGTTGATAAAAACGAGCTGCCATTGAGAAGGGAGGAGACCAAAGCTCATTTATGAATGAAGGTGAATACGTCTTTAACGCGTCTCGCTTTTATGCTTTCATGCATTCAGACTGGCTCACACCTGGGACTTATTTTAATTAAATAGAACCGGACTGGAAGTGAATGAATGACTCTTATTATATTACTCTGATGATTTATTATTATTTCAGACCAAAGATTTTCCATTTATTAAAACGGGGAGGCTTCTGTGGTTTAAAGCATGCGCACCGTCACACACATTCTCATGCGTGCGCGCGCACACACACACACATACATATATTGAGTTAATACTTTTCAAAATGCGTATTGCTTTGTTAACTTTATTTATAAATCTGTGCACGCCTCTTGTTTATTACACTCACAAATACACATCGTGGGGCACCTCAGTCACCATAAAAACATAGATACTTATTTAATTGACATTTGCAGTATTTATGTAGGTATATATATATATATATATATATATATATATATATATATATATATATATATATATATATATATATATATATATATATATATACATGCATACATACATACATACATACACACATACACACATACACATACAATACACATACACACACACGCACACACACACAAACACACACACACACATATATATATATATATATATATATATATATATATATATATATATAATATATATATATAATATATATATATATATATATATATATCGAGATACAATGTCCTTTAATATCTAATTTGCTCTACCTCGGAATTAATATATTTTCATATATGCTTAACCGAAGGGGAATTTTTTCTCGATAATAGACTTGCCTGGACCGGGCGCGAACCCACGCGAACCCACCACCGGTGGTGTAGTAGGTAAAAGCTTCACTGACGTTCCTGGATTTGAAAGGCTCCGTGAGGGTGCTATCCCCGTCTAAATTTCACGCCAACTGCCACCCATGACTTTTGATTACCAACCAAGAAATATATGTTATTAAAATTTTCATGAGCATAAAAAATAGTATCAGAAGCATTTTGAAAATGGCATCAAGGTTGATTGAATACCAACTTGTGGTCACCAACGATTTCCAACTCAGAATATCAGAGATAAGGAGAAAGGATGTCATCCCTCGTAAAGAATGTCTTTGACATCGTATGGGGGTAATGCCCTCAGTGGACCTCATGCGGTGGACTGTAGGCAGTACTCAAGGTTCTTTGCAGAGTGCCTTCGGCCCTTAGCTGCAGCCACTTTCGTTTCTTTTACTCTACCTCCTTTCATATTCTCTCTCTTCATCTTACTTTCCACTCTCTCCTAATACTTGATTCATAGTGCAACTGCTTTGAGGTTTTCCTCCTATTACACCTTTCAAACCTTTTACTGTCCGTTTCCAATTCTGCGTTGAATGTCCTCATTGATCCCAGTGCTTGGCCTATGACGTAAATTCTTATTCAACTCAACTCAACGAATGTCTTTGCGTCAACTGTTCGATCGGTGAATCTGAAAACGTCTCCGTCATGAAGGATTAAGACCTTAGTTGTAAAACCGGTCAGCTGCAAAGGTTTGGTAATGCGTAGTTTTATCTCCAGTTCTTCCTCTAATTCGCGAAAGAGATAATAAAAATCTGCATTGACAGGGTCTCTTTGGAGAGAGTTTTCTTTCCTCCGTTTCCTGAATTGCTTGAAAGCAGTAGGATAGGGCCTGGTAAAGGAAGCCGACATATTGCGATAAGGAACCCTCGATTTAAACAGAGCAAGTCTCTCCTCATACATTGTATTCCAGGAAGCACCAAATTTGGGGAGGAGTCCTGTAGGAATATTTTCCATGTATTTACGAAAGAGAGAGAGAGAGGGGGCGGGGGGGGGGGGGGGGGGGGGGGGGGGGGGCGGGGGGGGGGGGGGGGGGGGGGGGGGGGGGGGGGGGGGGGGGGGGGGGGGAGGGGGGGGGGGGGGGGGGGGGGGGGGGGGGGGGGGGGGGGGGGTGGGGGGGGGGGGGGGGGGGGGCATGCCTCCGCCAACGTCAAACTTCTACGAGTCCATTTTCTTCGACCAGAAGGTGTTTGATGTCTTGATTCAGACGCAAATTTTTTCCCCCTTCGGCCAGACTTCCATCGCAAACAAATATTTTCGAGTTTTATGAACCTGAAATACTTGGGAGTGAGAATGTAATGAGATTGTAAGTTTATCAAGCAGTGATTTTCCGTCAAGTCGCAGGATGGCTGGAATCCAGTTTAGCCTTAACTGTCCAGCGATGAACTTCACAGCTTGAATCTTGCCAACAGTTGTTTGTAACTGATAATAAGCTGCTTGGATAAGCATTGCAGTTATTGCAAAACTTAGCAAATAAACGAGTTAAGGTCACCTAGTTTAACTCTTAATTTCTGGAATGTAACTATAGATCCGTTACTTGCAAAATATACAGTGCAAACAATGGGTGTTTCTCGTTAATTGAAGAATCTTAGGTTTTAAGATATTTTCTTCCAAAGAACATCCTCCGTTAAGGGATAGTGCCGTCAGTGTGCACCTCATGCGGTGCACTGTAGGCATTCCTGAAGGTTCTGTACAGCGCCCCTATCTCCAACCCCTTTGGTTCTTTTTACTGTACCTCCTTTCATATTCTCTCACTTCATCTTACTTTCCACCCTCTTCTAACAATTAATTCAAAGTGCACCTGCGAGGTTTTCCTCCTTTAATTAAAGCTTCCAAACCTCATACTATCAATTTCCGTTTCAGCGCTGAATGACCTCATAGGTCCTAGTGCTTGGGATTCGACCTAAATTATAAATTCAATTTAATTCAAAGAACACCCGGCCACTTCTGAATAGCGAAGACACAATGCAACAAGTAAAATTGTGAATTTTGTCACAGACGGCTTATATGCCAGTGTGTCTGCTCCGATTCCTCCAAGTCTCACTTGTTGATCCATATGGCGTCGACTCCTTTTATGCCGGATCTAACCTGCCTTGTCAGGGATGGAGTTCAATATTGCCCGGTCTGGAGATCTACGCTAAACCTTAACCTACCCTAACTGCACGGGCTAGGAGGGCAGGCCGCCGTTGAGGAGAGGAATTTCATAATTGAATTGTGCACCATGGCGAGGAATTTCAATCTTCCAGGATTTTTGCATTTTCTTAGTATTATAAATATATATATATATATATATATATCTATAGATATATATATATATATATATATATATGTATACATACATACTATACATATACATATATACATCCACTCTCACACACAAATAAATCGAGAAGCATATTACATTAGTTCACGTTTTGAGTTCGTAAATAAAGAATATGTATAATATATATATATATATATATTATATATATATATATATATATATATATATATATATATATATATATATATATATCACATTTACATATGAATATATATATGAATTTTATATATATATTTTTATCACATCACGTGATTTATATACAAACATTAGTAAGCTACAAATGTCGTTTATATCCAATTCGAGCTACTTCGGGAATATCATCGAAGGGGAATTATATTATAGGTGATAAATGGATTTGTACTGTCGAGTGTTTGAGACACTTGAAGGTACCAATCCATATACTCACTTATAATTCCTCATGGTGATATTCCCGAAATAGCGCGATTTGGGTATTAAAAGACGACATTTTTAGCTCTATATTTGTATATATATGTGTGTGTGTCCGTGTGTATGTGTGTAATATGTGTGTGTGTGTGAGTAATATTTGTGTTTGTCTGTGTGTAGGCATGCATAGCGTGTTTGGATATTAAAGGACGAC
>NC_087207.1:18405311-18412811 GCF_015104395.2 Macrobrachium nipponense | reverse complement strand
CCGTAGTTTTCCACAGTGGTTGGCATAATGCCTAAAATCTATTTAAATAAACAAAATAAAAAATCAAATATATGCTAAACGATATTGGTACTTTTAATCTTGGTTATTTTAGTGCACTGCGATGAATTCATAACATCCCCCCACCCCTAAGCCCACCATCCCCCCCTAGTACCCCACCCCTCCCCCCTAGCAAAAGAAATAAGTGGACAGGGCGCTAATCTTATGTTAAACTAAATTTCATAAAGATGCCAGAGAATGCAATTAATTTTTGCGATATAGAAACCACTACAATCTGGTTTCTCTATACTTTGAAAAACAAACCGTAAAAGCATAATGGAATATCTTATTACTTTCCGAGAGAGAGAGAGAGAGAGAGAGGGAGAGAGAGAGAGTCTGTTTTGTGGTGTACAGTTTTTCAGTGAGAATGAAAATTCCATGTAAATTCTTTTATACCATTTTTGTAAGTGTTACCGAACATCTGTCTATACTAATCCGAATTTACATTTTAAATTATTCAATATTTATGATTTACAGTCCTCTTTTGGCATACGTGGTTTTTTTCTGATTAACCTAATTAGAGTCTTTGGTATAAAACCTTGAAGTTCGTTTGTGTCTATCCTTTTCCTTATCTCGTTAAACTGAAATGGATGATTAAACACGGACATAAGTAAATTGCAGTATTTACTGCTCCTGCCTCCTTCCTTACTCTTTCAGGAAACCTTATTTTATGGAACGCCATCATGCAGAATAAAAATAATTCCGTGCCGCTTATGTCCATTTTATTTTAATTTTTGCGTTTATAACAAAGCCAGTTCCCCTCCCTCTTTCTCTTGCAGATACAGTAAGGGTCACCAACTGAAAGATGATTATTCAGAGCAAAATCAGGGCCCCGTGAAGAGAATAACAATAAAAACAAGCATTCAGTCAGGCGGCAGAGAATATTCAATGGTTGGTGTAAACCACGGAAAACACCAGTTAGGTTTGTAATGTAAAATTATATAATAACCAGGCAAATCTATTTAAATATTCTTAGCGCGATCTCTCTCTCTCTCTCTCTCCTGCTCTCTCTCTCGCTCTTTCTCTCTCTCTCTCTCTCTCACTTTTCGTCGCAAAAATGTATTAAATTTATCCATATATGCGTTCCGAATGGAGGACAAAATACGTGGAAAAATATTAGACCAGACAACTTTAAGCCTAATATCCAGTTGATCAACGAGTGAGGATAACTCTCCAATATGGAAAGGGACAATGACTGGTATACAATTTCATTTTGATCAGTAATTGACCATTATATCTATAGATCCGCAATTTATACAATATGAGTGTGTATCTACAGAGATAAAATTTTGGTGATCATATTCCATAAAATTTGTAAATTGATCAGATATGGCTTCATTTTCATTCCGTTTTGCAATACATATGTAAAATTGAAAGAAGGTAATGGGATTCCATGTTTCACTAATCGTTGATTATATTGTGGCAAAAATTAAGGTTGGGAAAGAAAAGAAAGGGGTAGTGTCGATGAAATGAGTGAGAGAGAGAGAGAGAGAGAGAGGAGAGGTCTGGGTTTACGAGCTGCCTCCCTGATAAGGGTACCAATGCAGAAAACCCTTTCAATTTCTTCAAAATTCGTGAAAATGACTTTAGCCAGTAGTGGAGATAAAGGGATAAATGAGAAACAAATAATGCAACGATAGGTTTGTTAAAACAAAAGCAAATGTTATGTTGCTTCAATATTGTTGTAACTATGACAAGTAATCCAGTTTGAAAATTTTCAGTGTTTCTCGTAGATGGATATCTGCACCATGATATAAATCTGTATATATATATATATATATATATATATATATATATATATATATATATATATATATAATATGTATCTGTATACACACACACACACACACACACATATGTATATATGTATATATATATATATATATATATATATATATTATATATATATATATATACACACATGCAAACCACACACACACCCATACTCATATATATATATATATATATAGATATATATATATATATATATATATATATCTATATAGGTGATATATTTCAATCATGCTGCTTGATATCTACTATATAAGACAACACTGAAAAGTATATTTATATATTGACAATATTTCCAATTTAATTATTCGAAAGGGGGTTAACCAATGAGGCCCGCAGGAGGGACGTTCTATGTTTATTAGTCTAATAATCTTACACAAGGGACCTGCTTACAATAATAATTAATACCTAAGGTGGGTGTCACCGTCGTTGGCACGTGCGTTCTATTTAGGAACGATTCCTATTGATTTGTCGTTTTCTTTCAGCTTCCGTCAATCAGGCGTAGACTTTTTCCTCCTACGGGCTTTTGCTCTATGAGCAGAGCCCGTGCTGCATAGAGACAGCTTAATATTCAACAACAGCGTAAGACTTTGGAACGCGTTCATAAGAAGTCTAAGGACACGTTGGCATCTTTGTAAGGTGCCTCCCTCAACGATTAGGGATATTTCCCATCACTCACTCCCTCAATGAATATCACAATACAATCGAGCACCTCAAATTAATCAGCCATGGAAATCACCAGGAGTTCAGCTCACTACAACCCCCGCACCCCACCCCCCCGCACGCCGCCTCAACTTTCCTGCTTCCCGAAGACACAGTAGCTCTTAAAAAAATAATAATAATCTAATGCGTAGAGGGCTGCCAACCATAAGGGAGCTGCCACCATAGGAGGTTTCCCAGGTAAGATCTGCGAGCAATAGCAATGTCTCAAAAGGGAAATCAAGGCAGCAACGTTGTGAAGCCGCAAAATGATTTGCTGTCATGAATAACATTGTAGTGTAGAACCCAGAGGCGTCATTGAATTCGGTTTGGAATCGAATTCGGGCTTAACGGGCGACACGTTGCCTCACTCGAATTCTAATTTATTCGTGAATTTGTTTAAAGCTTAACATTTCATGGTTCATTCTCGCGTGTATTTTGTATGGGTTATGAAATACACGCGTAGGGGGCTAGTGTCGTCAGTGCACCTCATGTGGTGCACTATGGCATTACTTAAGGTTCTTTGCAGCGTACCTTCGGCCCCTAGCTGCAACCCCTTTCGTTCATTTTACTGTGCCTCCTTTCATATTCTCTTTCTTCCAGCTTACTTTCCAACCTCTCCTAACAATTGATTCATCAGTGCAGCTGTGAGGTTTTCCACCTGTTACACCTTTCTAACTAGTACTGTCAATTTCCGTTTCAGGTCTGAGTGACCTCAAAGGTCCCATTGCTTGGCGTAAATTCTATATTCAGTTCAGTTCAATTCAAGAATTCAAACAACAGTAATTGTACTATTCTCATTCATATCTGATTTGACCATCTGTTACTTCTCCCAAATTTCGCATGGTTATAGTTGGTGCATAACCGATCCAAAACACTACAATGTAAGATTTCGTGATTAGTTAACTTTCTAATTTTCCATTAAGCAGATTAAACTTGAAATTTAATCAATGTTATTTTAGTGTACGAGAGAAAAGTGCTTAGAATTCGTCCCATAAATGCTAGATGCATTGCAATTGACCATTTATGGGATTCAAAGTAATGGCTTTAAACTTCATATTGAGAATTAATATCCTGTCCTGTAAAACAAGAAATAGATGAAAAATAATCATTTGCACTGTTTTTCCATAATAAAACAAAAATCTGAAAATTCCATCGAGAGAGAGAGAGAGAGAGAGAGAGAGAGAGAGAGAGAGAGAGAGAGAGTTGTGTTGTAAAAAGTAATACTGGGAAAGGGAACCAAATCTTGCGACATAAAAAAAAAATTAAAAGATGAGGAGAGAATGGACAGATGGAAGGGGAAGGCTAGAGGGAGGAAGAGATTAATTTGGGGAAGGGTTATGTATGACGAGAGGGAAACGCTTGTTTAAGAAATAGTAAATATTACGTAAATTTTTAGAATAATCTCCATTTTTTATATAATTTCTACAAAAACCACGAATGCTCACTCTCTTTTAATTAAGCAATTAGGAAGTGGGTAAACAACAACTGATTCCAAGCGAATTTGTCGTACGAATGTGAAAAGCTCCATCGAGTATCACTGCTTATAGATTAGGACGATCATTTTGAGGTCGGTTGCATGAAGGCTTAAGAAAGAGTGGAGAAAGTGAACGTACTGTATTTTATTATTATGGTAATAGTGTGCAGTGGGTGGGAGTGAAGAACTTATCGCTTCTCTCGTATACAAGGCACAGATCGTTACTTAAACACAACAAATTGTTTCTGTCTATCGAGATCGGTAATGGGTCACAGTGAGGTCCAAGAACCTCACAGGAAAGTTGTCGTGAGAGTTTTTTTTTTGTTTTTTTTTTTTTTTTTTTTTTTTTAATGCATTGATGACATTCCCTTAGTGAACCTTGTTCATTCATAATAGACTTATTTCGTTGTTTCTTGCGATTGTGTGCCTACTTTAGGAATAATAGGAACAAAAACTTCTTTGCCTTTAGCAGAAAAAGTATTTATTACCGTATGAAAATTACAATGATTTTAATATTAAGGTGTATACCTGGATTGCTAATAATATGTAAAGAACATGAGAACAGTGTCATCCAAACAAGAATATCCTCCCGTACAGAACCCCTTATGGCTCTTTCATTCATTTAACCGTTATCAAAAATTTCTTCTAATAACGATTTGATATTTTTGCTAAACTACTTTAAGATGAGTATTATTTTAAGTACCATCATAAACACCCGATTCCACTATGGCTTTGTCCACGTAAATTGAGTCGAACTATAGATAAAATTTTTATTGATTTGCGAAATTGGTTAAGATACGCAAGTATTAATGATCTGTTGACCCTTTAGATACCCACCCCCTTCCGCGTTACGGCAAATTCATCATTTTTACAAAATCCCTGATCCGTTTTTAAACTTCTTCCATTTTTGTTTCATTGAATTCGTTTGCATCTATTTGCCTCAAGTATTGTATAACTTTAATAACGGTTTCCATCCGGTTTGACCAGAATGCTTTTTTTGTTCTTTGCATGGGTCAAGATTGGTGGTGAGAAGCGGTATTTTGTAAGAGGGAGGAATGGCACAGGTGGCACAGACCTCTTGAATGCAAAGTTCTGCTGACAACAGGTAAATATGTTTTGTTTGTTGTTATTCGCAAGGAATATTATTATTATTATTATTATTACTTATTTCTTATTGTTCTTATTATTATTATTATTATTATTAGTAATAGTAGTAGTTTGTAGTATTGTAGTAGTATGTAGTCGAATTTAATATATCTGGTCAGATAGAAACGAAAACCTATTATACCACATATTTCAAATCAAATATTACTAAATAAGATGCCTCGCATTCCTTTTCTTCGTTCTTCCTTCTTCTTACTTCTTCCTTATTCTTCTTCGTTCCTTCTTCTTCTTCTTATCAATTATTATTATTATTATTCATTATTATTATTATTAGTTTAATTATTATTATTATTATTATTATTATTATGTATTGTTTTATTATTACTCACATAACAAGCGCAAGTGGCAATCATTTGTAAAATGACTTTTCCAACAAAGGAGATGAAAATCAGAGGAAAACCCTGATCATAGGTTGGTTTGCTATTAATTTAAGTCTATAATGATAATTCATACAGAATTTTCTGTATCTTTCAAAATGACATAAATATAAAAGTCTGCCCTTCTAGATTTCTATGAAAACGTGATTTTTTTCCCATGACCACGTAAACATGGTAATTTGCAGACGTTCAGTTTCAGTGCAAAACCTTCCCTAACGTCAACTCTTGTCCAGAACTTGAGTCCCTGGGAGGACCTCGTTATTTTCTAAGGAGGTATCAGAAAGTGACTCCGTCCCGTCAGTCCTGCTAGCGGTAGTCCTAAAATGGACAAGGGTCCCCCTTGGGCATACCTCCTTTGACGGCGAAGGTAAATTGATACCGTCGGAATAAAATAGTTTCTCAGGTCTTAGAAATTGCAGTCAGTTTCGTGTGCAGGATGTTTTTGATTGTAATTGTGATGTGTGTTAAGATAATATATTATATATATCTTATATTATATCTATATATTAATATATTAATATATAGGTATATCTCTATATTTATAGTATTATATATCTATATCTACCCGACAACACCAATTACGTCAAAACATCCTGCACACGAAACTGACTGAATTTCTAATACCTGAAAACTATTGTTAGTCGCGGGTCAGTTTATCTCCGTCCTCTAAGGAGGTGCCCCCAACAACCAACACACACCACCCACACACCAGCAACACCACACACCTATATCTATCTTGTTTTCTGTGTGTGTGTGAGTGTGTGTTTGTTTGGATATGTTATGTATGCATGCATGTATATATGTATGTATGCAATTTTACGTAATGTATGGCGGGGGGTTTTGTTCATATCCAGTAAAGAATCGATCCAAAGAGCAACTTAGGCAAGATGCTTTACGTTTATAAACCTCTTAGTTTCTTTTGGAAAATACTCATTATTAATGCCATTAATTTGAACAGATAACAAATCTGCTGATAACAACGAGTGCTTCGAGATTGGAAACTTTCACCTCACTCGGGGGTGAAAGCTCCCACCCCTACTCCCCCCCCCCGCCCCCCCTTCGCAACTGTCCTTTTTTTCCAAAAAGCTATAGTGGCGAGTTATCTCCCGAAATATAGCTCGTTCTTTGTACAGTAGTAAAACGCTCGCCTTTGAAAAAGTAAAAGTTCTTTGAAAAAGCAGGTAAAATAACGTTTTGTTGCCCGCCTAACTAGTTAGATGAAGGCGTTTAACAAAGCAAACAAATGCAACAAACGTAAAACAGGTTTGGTTGGAATGACCCACCTAAAAAACACTATTTTTACGAGGAAATAATTGGAGTTTTTCTCCCAACCTTTTTCTCTTTTTTTAGTTGTCTGTTTTTTATTTTCTAAGTTTTTTTTTAATTTTTAAAGTTCTGTAGTACGCCCTGAGAATTTATCTCCATTTTTTTTTTATCTTTCCACGAAGCGTTATGTATTGGTTAACGTCAGTTTTACAAGAGGTAAAAAGAAGAGTGTGACAACAGAATGCGGTTTGAATCTTGTAATTTTTTTTTTTTTTTTTCCTTTTTTTTTTTTTTTTCCTGGCGGTCGTCACTCATGGTTGTCAATAAAGGCTGAAAACTCCAACCCTGAACATTTCCCTTCTGGGAATCCGAATCTCGCCCGCAGTTTTTATGCTTCAGTTTTTCGGTGAAAACAGATTTGGGTTTGACGAATACTGGGAAATCCTGCGTAACCGCGTTTAAAAATGAAGTTTTTCATGTGGTGGAATGTTGTATAGATGCTGCTTTTGTATTTGGTAAATACTGGGAAATTCTGCAGTTGATAAATGAATGAAGAATTGCGTAACTGACCAAAAGGAAAAAAAAAATTAATAGATCATGTAAAGTCTTAGAGAGTAGATTTAAATCTCAATGCATATTTCACCTGCAAAGTCCATTTTACAAACTCCA
>NC_087207.1:18350450-18404811 GCF_015104395.2 Macrobrachium nipponense | reverse complement strand
AGGTTTCGCTATGCAAAAATAAAAAACATATACCAGGTGATCTTTATCCTCAGCACCATCTCTATCTCTCTCTCTCTCTCTCTCTCTCTCTCTCTCTCTCTCTCTCTCTCTCTCTCTCACACATTTTTCGTCGCAAAAATGTATTTAGTTATCCATCGATGCGTTCCAGAATAAGGACATAGGTGGAAAAATATAGACCAGACAACTTTAAGCCTAATATCAGTTGATCAGCGAGTGAGATAACTCTCCAATATGGAAGGGACAATGACTGGTATACATTTCATTTTGATCAGTAATTGACCATTATATCTATAGATCCGCAATTTATACAATATGGGTGTGTATATACTGAGATATAAAATTTTGGTCTTCATATTCATAAAATTGTAATTGATCAGATATGGTTTCATTTTCATTCCGTTTTGCAATACATATTGTAAAATTGAAAGAAGGTAATGGATTCCATGATTTCGCTAATCGTTGATTATATTGTGGCAAAATTAGGGTTGGGAAAGAATGTCGATGAAAATGAGAGAGAGAGAGAGAGAGAAGAGAGAGGAGGTATGAGAGAGAGAGAGAGAGAGAGAGAGAGAAAGTAACTGAGTTTACGATCTGCTCCCTGATAAGGTAACGATGCAGAAACCCTTTCAACTTAAAATTCAAAATTCGTGAAAATGACTTAGCCAGTATTGGAGATAAACGGGATAAAGAGAGAAACAAATAAGGCAAACGATAGGTTTGTTAAAAAGCAAATGTTACTGTGCTTCAATAATTGTTGTAACTAATGACAAGTAATCCAGTTTGGACCAATTTTCAAAAAAAGAGTGTTTCTCGTAGATATCTGTATATATATATATATATATATATATATATATATATATATAGATATATATATATATATATACATGCATACATACACACACATATACATACATACTACATACATATATATATATATATATACTATAGATATATATATATATATATTTATATATGAAATATTTCAATCATGCTACCGATATCTACTATATAAGACAAACACTGAAATGTATATTTAAATGGCAATATTTCCAATTTAATTATTTGAAAGGGGGTTAACCAATGAGTCGCAGGAGGACAGTTCTTATGTTTATTAGTCTAATAATCGTACACAGGGACCTGCTTACAATAAATAATTAATACCTAAGGTGGGTGCCACCGTCGTTGGCACGCGTTCTATTTCAGAACGATTCCTATTGATTGTCGTTTCAGATTCCGTCAATCAGGCGTTAGACTTTCAATACGGGCTGCTCTATGAGCAAGAGCCCGTGCTGGCATCAAGGACAGTTTAATCTTCAGCAACAGCGTTAGACTTTGGAACGCGTTCATAAGAAGTCTAAGGACACGTTGGCAATCTTGTAAGTGCCTCCCAACGATTGGGGATATTCCCATCACTTCCCTCACTGAATATCACATATAAATTAGCACCTCAAATTAATCAGCCATGGAAATCACCAGGAGTTCAAGCTCACTACAACCCCCGCCCCCACCCCCCCAACGCACCTCAACTTCCTGCTTCCGAAGGACACAGTAGCTCTTAAAAATTTAAAAAAATAAATAATAATCTAATGCGTAGAGGGCTTCCAACCATAGGGGGCTGCCAGCCATAGGAGGTTCCCAGGTAAGATCTGCGAGCAATAGCAATGTCTCAAAGGGAAATCAAGGCAGCAACGTTGTGAAGCCGCAAATGATTTGCTGTCATGAATAACATTGTAGTGTAGAATCCAGAGCCGTAATTGAATTCGGTTTGGAATCGAATTCGGGCTTAACGGGCGACACGTTGCCTCACTGGAATTCTAATTTATTCATGAATTTGTTTAAAGAATAATATTTCATGGTTCATTCTCGCGTGTATTTTGTATGGGTTATAAAATACACGCGTAGGGGGCTAGTGTCGTCAGTGCACCTCATGGGTGCACTATGGGCATTACTTAAGGTTCTTTGCAGCGTACCTTCGGCCCCTAGCTGCAACCCCTTTCGTTCCTTTTGCAGTGCCCCCTTTCATATTCTTTTTCTTCCATCTTACTTTCCACCCTCTCATAACAATTGATTCATAGTGCAACTGTGAGGTTTTCCACCTGTTACACCTTTTTTTTTTTTTCTAACTAGTACTGTCATTTCCGTTTCAGGTCTGAGTGACCTCATAGGTCCCATTGCTTGTCGTAAATGCTATATTCAGTTCAGTTCAATTCAAGAATTCAAACAACAGTAATTGTACTATTCTCATTCATGTCTGATTTGACCATCTGTTACTTCTCCCAAATTTCGCATGGTTATAGCTGGTGCATAACCGATCCAAAACACTACAATGTAAGATTTCGTGATTAATTAACTTTCTAATTTTCCATTAAGCAGATTAAACTTGAAATTTAATCAATGTTATTTTAGTGTACGAGAGAAAAGTGCTTAGAATTCGTCCCATAAATGCTAGATGCATTGCAATGGACCATTTATGGGATTCAAAGTAATGGCTTTAAACTTCACATTGAGAATTAATATCCTGTCCTGTAAAACAAGAAATAGATGAAAAATAATAATTTGCACTGTTTTTCCATAATAAAACAAAAATCTGAAAATTCCATCGAGAGAGAGAGAGAGAGAGAGAGAGATCGTGAGTGGAAGCTATTGTGTTGTAAAAAGTAATACTGGGAAAGGGAACCAAATCTTGCGACATAAAAAAAAATTAAAAGATGAGGAGAGAATGGACAGATGGAAGGGGAAGGCTAGAGGGAGGAAGAGATTAATTTGGGGAAGGGTTATGTATGACGAGAGGGAAAACGCGTTTAAAAGAAAATAGTAAATATTACGTAGATTTTTAGAATAATCTCCATTTTTTATATAATTTCTACAAAAACCACGAATGCTCACTCTCTTTTAATGAAGCAATTAGGAAGTGGGTAAACAACAACTGATTCCAAGTGAATTTGTCGTACGAATGTGAAAAGCTCCATCGAGTATCACTGCTTATAGATTAGGACGATCATTTTGAGGCCGGTTGCATGAACGCTTAAGAAAGAGTGGACAAAGTGAACGTACTGGATTTTATTATTATGGTCATAATGTGCAGTGAGTGGGAGTGAAGAACTTGTCGCTTCTCTCGTATACAAGGCACAAATCGTTACTTAAACACAACAAATTGTTTCTGTCTATCGAGATCGGTAATGGGGTCACCAGTGATGGTCCAAGAACCTCACAGGAAAGTTGCCGTGAGAGTTTTTTTTTTTTTTTTTTTTTTTTTTTTTTTTTTTGTTTTTTTTTTTTTTTTTTTTTTTTATTGTATGTATTGATGACATTCCCTTAGTGAACCTTGTTCATTCATAATAGACTTATTTCGTTGTGTCTTGCGATTGTGTGCCTACTATAGGAATAATAGGAACAAAAACTTCTTTGCCTTTAGCAGAAAAAGTATTTATTACCGTTTGAAAATTACAATGATTTTAATATTAAGGTGTATACCTGGATTGCTATTAATATGTAAAGAACATGAGAACAGTTGTCATCCAAAACAAGAATATCCTCCCGTAACAGAACCCCTTATGGCTCTTTCACATTTAACCGTTATCAAAAAATTTCTTCTAATAACAATTTGATATTTTTGCTAAATAACCTAAAATGAGTATTATTTTAAGTACATCATAAACACCCGATCACTATACTGTCCACATAATCTATTATGTCTAGTGTGAGATCGCAAATGACGTGAACTATAGATCAATTATTGCTTTCGAAATTGATAAAGATACGCAAGTATTAATGTTCTGTTGACCTTTAGATACCCAATCCGTTACGGAAAGTAGCATCTTTTACAAAATCCTGATCCGTTTAACTTCTTCCATGTTTCATGAATTATTTGCATCTATTTGCCTCAAGTATGTATAACTTTAATAACGGTTTCCGTTGACCAGAATGTTTTTTTTTTTTTCTATGCATGGGTCAAGATTGGTGTGAGAAGCGGTATTTGTAAGAGGAGGAATGGCACAGGTGCACAGACTCATCGAATGCAAAGTCTGCTGACAACAGGTAAATATGTTTCAAAATGTTATGTAGCAAGAAGTATTATTATTATTATTATTATTATTATTATTATTATTATTATTATTATTATTAGTAGTAGTAGTAGTAGTAGTAGTAGTATTAGTAGTTGTAGTAGTAGTAGTAGATTTAATATATCTGGTCAGAGGAAACGAAACAATTATACACATATTTCAAATACATATTACTAAAATAAGATGCCTCGCTTTCTTGTTGTTGTTTGTTGTTGTTGTTGTTGTTGTTTTCTTCTTATTATTCGTTTCTTAGTATTATTAATTATTATTTAGTTTATTATTATTTATTATTATGATTATTGATTAATTATTATTATTACTACATAACAAGCCAAAGTGGGCAATCAATTTGTTTTTTTTTAAAGTGGGACTTTTCACAAAAGAGATGAAAATCAGAGGAAAACCTGATCATAGTATTTGGCTATTATTAAGTATATAATGTAATAATACATAATTCTGTATATTAAAAATACATAAATATAAAAATCTGCTTCTAGCTTCTATGAAAACGTGATTTTTTTTCCCATGACCGCGTAAAGATGGTAATTTCAGACGTTCATTCAGCGCAAAACTCCCTAACGTCAACTCGTCAGAACTTGATTCACCTGAGGCCCCGTTATTTTCCAAGTTCAGAAAGTGACTCGTCCGTCAGTCCTGCTACAGTAGCCTAAAAGGACAAGGGTCCCCTTGGGCACCTGCTTAGAGGGCGGAGGTAAATTGATCCGCGACTAAAATAGTTTCTCAGGTCTTAGAAATTCAGTCGTTTAGTTCGTGTGCAGGATGTTTGATTGTAATTGTGTATATATATATATATATATATATATATATATATATATATAGTATAATATATATATATGTGTGTGTGTGTGGTGTGTGTGTGTGTGTGTGTATGTGTGTGTGTATGATATAGTATATATATAATATATATATATATATATATATATATATATATATATACATACTATATAATATATACACACATATATATACACATACATATGTATGTATGTATGTGTATTTATGTCCAGTAAAACGAGCATCTTGGCAAGATCTGTACGTTTATAAACCTCTTAGTCTTTTTTGAAATATATTCATTATTATGCCATTAATGTGACCAGTTAAAACAATCAAATCTGATCACTCAAGTGCTTCGAGATTGGAAACTTTCACCCCAGGGTGAAAGCTCCCCCCCCCCCCACCACCACACCCCTTCGCAAATGTTCTTTTTCCCAAAAAAATTATAATGCAGTATCTCCCGAAACATTGCTAGTTGTTACCAGTAATAACGCCCGCCTTTGAAAAAGAAAGTTCTTGAAAAAGCAGGTAAAATAACGTTTTGCTCAAACCTGCCAACAACTAGAAGAAGGCATTAACATACAAACAAATGCAACAAACGTGAAACAGATTTGGTGGAATGACACCTAAAAAACATTTTCTTTTACGAGGAAAAGAATTGAGTTTTTTTAAAATCTGTTTTTTTTTTTTTTTTTAGTTTTTAAGTTTATTTTTTAAAAGTTTTTTTTTAAGTTGTGTAGTATACCCTGAGAATTTATCTTTTTTTTTCCCACTGAAAAGTTATGTATTGGTTACGTCAGCTTCAGGAGAGGGTAAAAAGAGAGTGACAGATCTGCGATTGAAGCGTGTAATTTTTTTTCCATGCGGTCATCATCATGTTGTAAGAGGAAATAAAACTCCGACCTGACATTTCCGTCTGGAATCGAACCTCGTCCGCAGTTTTATGCTTCAGTTTTCGGTGAAACCGATTTGGTTGGACGAATAGCTGCCATTTCTCTTGGGAGTATATTCTACCTGCTGGAATTCTGCGTAACCGCGTTTAAAAATGAAGTTTTTCATGTGGTGGTATACTGAATGGTTGCTGCTTTTGTATCTGGTAAATACTGGGAAATTCTGCAGTTGGTACATGATGAAGAAATGCGTAACTTACCAAAGGGAAACAAATGTAATAGGTCACGTAAAGTCTTGGAGAGTAGATTCAAATCACAGTACATATTTCACCTGCAAAGTCCATTTTACAAACTCCAAGAAATCCATGCACGGTCAATCATCATCCCCACCCCAACCATCTCTTATTTGAGGCAACTGTTTTAACGAAAGAAAACATGACAGTTTCCCTGAGAGAAGTCATGTTGCTGTACAGAAATGTATAAATATTAAATGCAGGTAGTAATGGCCAGTGAAACACCGTCTAACCGGTTTTTCCATTTTCAATTACATCGGGATTAGAGCGTGCATTGGCATTGAATCAGTTCAGATATCGCAAGTATTCTCAAAAAGGACAAATGATCACCGAAGACCATAAACCTTCATTTCTCTTCCGGAGCGATGGACAGCATTAAGCGTTCATATCTCACAGATTAGTCCCCCCCCCATTAGTGTGAATCCCCCTCACCCACCCCGCCCCCCAGCCCCCAGAAATCGACAACTCTTGTAATGTCTGTTTCCTATCTTGCACTCTTTCATCCATCATGGACCGTTACTCTATTACTTTGCTCTATATCGTCAAATACCTGATTTCTTTTATGACCATTGTTGTGTTGATAAATTACAAAGCCTAGAGTTAATTTGCCGCAAGGTCCATTGTAATATAATAGAGAAAAGAATAATTATATCATG
Source organism: Macrobrachium nipponense (assembly GCF_015104395.2). Taxonomy (NCBI): domain Eukaryota; kingdom Metazoa; phylum Arthropoda; class Malacostraca; order Decapoda; family Palaemonidae; genus Macrobrachium; species Macrobrachium nipponense. The sequence continues at coordinate 18,398,092 of NC_087207.1, read as the reverse complement.
CATGTTGAAATATCCATCCCAATATAAATGGCCTGGGTAAACATTGTGAAATTCACTCTACAAAAAAGCGGTTGAAAAAAGGATAAAATTTATTATATAAATTGCAGTTAGAGGATGAAATGAAAATGAAAAGAATGAAAATGGAGATTTTTTTCTCTGCTAGGTCAAATGATAAACACGATATATTTACACACAGGCAACATGCACATGGCGTATGATAGGCGATTCATGAGTTAAAGTGATTATAATCTTATATCTGAAAATATATATTCAAGCCATGAAACTAAAATGCGGATGATCCTAATTATCTTTGTTAATGAGTGCAAAATAAATTTATTCTTCTTAAATTCACTCTGAATTGAAAACTTATTGTACCATAAAGAGAGAGTTTTAGCTCATCTTTCACTTGATATCCCCCAGAAAGAGAGTTTTAACTCTTCTTTAACTTGATATCATTTTGAAAGAGAGTTTTAACTCATCTTTAACTTGATATCCTCTAGAAAGAGAGTTTTAACGCATCTTTAACTTGTATCCCCCAAAAAGAGAGTTTTAACTCATCCTTAACTTGATATCCCCCAGAAAGAGAGTTTTAACTCATCTTTAACTTGATATCCCCCAGAAAGAGAGTTTTAACTCATCTTTAACTTGATATCTGCCAGAAAGAGAGTTTTGACTCATCTTTAAAACGATATCCCCCACAAGGAGAGTTTTAACTCATCTTAACTGAATGTGCCCCAAAAAGAGAGTTTAACTAATTTTTTAACTTTATATCCCCTAGAAAGAGAGTTTTAACTCATCTTTAACTTCATATCCCCCCAAGAGAGAGTTTTAACTCATCTTTAGTTTAATATTCCACAAAGAGAGTTTTATCTCTTCTTTAACTTGATATCCCCGAAAAAGAGTGTTTTAACTCATCTTTAACTGAATGTGCCCCAAAAAGAGAGTTTTAACACCTTATCTTTAGAGCCCCATTCCTTCCACTTTTATGGGAGGTCAGTGGATTAAATTTCGAGTTAAGATTGCTTTATTTGCATTTCAAGTGTAATCCTCCCCCCAAGTTGAGTTTACGGGCCCTTTTGTCAGGTAATATCCCTTAAAGTAACGTAAAATCCTGAGACTGTGAGCTACTGATTTCAGTTATATCATTATCGAAGAGAGAGAGAGAGAGAGAGAGAGAGAGAGGAGAGAGAGAGAGAAGCAATGGCTGAGCTGTTTATGTTTTCCAGTAATGATTTTGGGGTCTGGGTTTGGGAGGAGAGAGAGAGAGAGAGAGAGAGAGAGAGAGAGAGAGAGAGAGAGAGAGAGATGTCTGCTGATTAATCAACAGGTAGAATTCATTCACCATGAAACTGAATATATAGTTTTGGAGCATTTTCCTTCTGCAATACATAGTACAAGTGTGAAAACCATTCAGTTTTATGTACGGGGCTCATCCACTTTAAAATGTAGATAAAAAATTAATAAAAAAAAAAAAATTTACTGTGTTGTTGTTCCGTTCATAACCAGTAGCAATTAAACAGAGTTTTTTTGTTTTGTTTTTAGTCTAAATTTCATAGAAAAAATTTACCCGTCTCCGATAAATAGATAATTTTAGGTCAGAATTTATTGTTCAGAATTTATTGTTTCGATGTGTTTTTTTAGTTTATTTTGCTTTCCACACCAATGTATAAAATTAGATGGCAAGAACTTTATTACAAGAACAGATACTAAAAGTAGGTTTTGATAACATTAACAAATGTTTGTGATGATGAATTAATCGTTCCCAAACTTGAGTGATAGGGCTCTTGCTCCCACAACAAGGACAAGATTGAATGTTTTAAAGCTAAAGATACAATTTAAAATTTTCCACTTTTCATCACAATTTTAAATGGTCCACTTTTCTTCACAATTTTAAATGGTCCATTTTCTTCACAATTTCAAATGGTCCACTTTTCATCACAATTTAAATGGCCCACTTTTCATCTGAGAAAAAAATGAATTGATAAATTAACAAGTAGATCAGAATTTATAAATTAACAAGAAGATAATTGTAGGATATCCTACGTCAGAGATTTCCGAGTTATATGTCTGTAACGGTGTTGTACTTCATGAATGAATAACAATTGCATTTGCTGTAAATGAGCTTAACAGCCTTTGGGTCACCTGCATTCATTCTCCCTTTTGGAATTAGTATTGTAGTAAGTACCTCAAAAATCCTAAAAAAAAGAAAAAAAGAAATGGATTTTCATTAAGAATGGTACAGTTAGACAGAACTGACGCATATAACAAAATCAACATTTTTATGTAATAAAGAGAAGTCTTAACTATTTTTATTTTTACATGTTCTTAGTGTTACACTGAGTAATACTTTACGTGATTGTAATTATACCCTTATTTAATTCCGATTTATGCTATCTTTTTTATTGTCCTACGCCTTTCGCGTTTGAGCAGTAATACTGCGGAAGCTTCTTGCTGATGTCAATAGTCATCTGTATATGTCATTAAGGAGCCGCCCACATTTCGTACGAAGAAAGATGAAGCTCAAATAGAAATGAAACGTTTATGACTCCTTCCACCCATAATCTTACCTTAAAGATATCCTCACAAAATCCCCTTTAATGTGTTATCCTCCACAATCTCCCGAGGTTCGCCCACAACAGCTATTTTTATGCCCCACTTCCAGAGGAGCAGATATGGCGAAATTCCCACGATGAAGTTTTAATGGTGCAACCTGATCTAATTGCAGGTTTTAATCCCTGCTAGTCCGAGCTTCATTGCTAATTACTTAGAGGGGAAAGCGGATTAAATATCCATCATTTTTTCATTTTTACTCTTTATTTTCCGTTTTATTCAGTTTTGCGAATCTCATCGTACCATTGTTCTGAAATGAACAAAACCACATAGCCGTTGTGAAATTCCACTTAATCGTAAAGATAATCCAAAATGTTGCAATTCATTGAAAGGCAGTCATGGAAGACTCCTGCCGCAAATTGCAGACAAGATATATGGTTTGGTTAACCCTCCTTTTTTTTTCATCAATTTATGATATGGGACTTCACTAACTCTCATTATTTTGTACCTCAACCCACAAAAAAACCACATGAAAATATTTGTTTTCAGTCTCACTTACTATATGAATAAAAATTATTATGGTAAAGGATAGCAACCAATTAATTCATATTCATTATTATTATTATTATTATTAATTAGTTATTATTATTATTATTATTATTATTGTGCTATAATCACAGTACCTCCAATTCGACTGGGTGGTATTTATAGTGTGGGGTTCCGGGGGTTGCATCCTGCCTCCTTAGGAGTCCATCACTTTCTTACTAGTGTGCCGTTTTCTAGGATCACACTCTTCTGCATAGTCCTGGAGCTACTTCAGTCTCTAGTTTTTCTAGATCCTTTTCAGGGATCTTGGGATCGTGCCTAGTGCTCCTATGATTATGGGTACGATTTCCACTGGCATATCCCATATCCTTCTTATTTCTATTTTCAGGTCTTGATATTTCACCCATTTTTTCCCTCTCTTTCTCTTCAACTCTGGTGTCCCATGGTATTGCGACATCAATGAGTGATACTTTCTTCTTGACTTGTTTGTCAATCAAAACGTCACGTCTGGTCTGTTTGCACGTATCACCCTATCCGTTCTGATACCATAGTCCCCAGAGGATCTTTGCCTGATCGTTTTCTATCACTCCTTCAGGTTGGTGCTCATACCACTTATTACTGCAAGGTAGCTGATGTTTCTTCACAGGCTCCAGTGCAGGGCTTTTGCCACTGAATCATGCCTCTTTTTGTACTGGTTCTGTGCAGTGCGGGCATTCGCTTGCTATGTGGTTTATGGTTTCATTTTTCGTATTGCACTTCCTACATATGGAGAGATGTTATTTCCGTCTATCGTTCTTTGGACATATCTGGTCTTAGGGCCTGATCCTTTGTGCCGCTGTTATCATTCCTTCAGTTTCCTTCTTTAGCTCTCCCCATCTGTAGCCATTGCAATTGTCCTCGCTGGATAGTTCTTTAGTCTGTCTCATGTATTGTCCGTGCATTGGTTTGTTGTGCCAGTCCTCTTTTCTGTCTGTCTTTCTCCTGTCTCTGTATATTTCTGGGTCTTCGTCTACTTTTATTAGCTTTTATTAGTCCTTCTTCCCATGCACTCTTGAGCCACTCATCTTCACTGGTTTTCAGACATTGCCCCAGTGCTCTGTTTTCGATGTTGACACAGTCCTCTATACTTAGTAGTCCTCTCCTCCTTCCTTTCGTGTTTATATAGTCTGTCGTATTTGCTCTTGGGTGTAGTGTTTGTGTATTGTCATATGTTTCCTGGTTTTCTGATCTATGCTGCGGAGTTCTGCCTTACGTCCATTCCACTATTTCTGCGCTGTATCTGATTACTGGCACTGCCCATGTGTTTATGGCTTTTATCATATTTCCTCCATTGAGTTTTTGACTTGAGTATCGTCTTGAGTCTCTGCATATATTCTTTCCTGATCGTGTCCTTCATCTCTTGGTGTTTTTATATCCCCTCCTTCCATTATTCCCAGGTATTTGTATCCTGTCTCATCTATGTGTTTGATGTTGCTCCCATCTGGTAGTTTATCTCCCTTCAGTTCTCGTTACTTTGCCTTTGTATGTTGACTAAGGCGCATTTTTTCTATTCCAAACTCCATCCTGATGTCCCCAGATACAAATCCTTACAGTCTGGATTAGGGTATCTATTTCCTTGATGCTCTTATTATTATTATTATTATCATTATTATTATTATTATTATTATTATTTTCTATCACAGTCCTCCAATTCGACTGGGTGGTACTTATAGTGTGGAGGTTCCGGGTTGCAATCCTGCCTCCTCAGGACGAATATTATTATTATTATTATTATTATTATTATTATTATTATTATTATTATTATTATTATTATTTGGGAAAAATGTTCTAAGAGGTCCACATAATATGTTGAGAGTTGTTCGTGTATAATTTAAAAACCCTTTCAAAGCTATCGAACCCTTCCTTGGGTTCATCTTCAGTAAAAAGAAAAGAGAGAGAAAAAAGGGGATAGGTTCGAAAGCTTGGAAAGGGTTTCAAAATTATGCACGAACTCGCAACATTTGTTTTTTATTATTGTGGACCTATTATTATTATTGATTATTATTATTATTATTATTATTTTATTATTATTATTAGTATTATTTTTATTATTAGTTATTATTATTATTATTGACGATATATATTTCAAGTGGAGATACGACCAAACGACTGAACACTTAGCAGAGCAAGCTTCAAAGGAATGTGAAACTATTATGTGAAAGAAAGAACAAAAAAGAGTCAATGACCCAACAAAATTGGGGAAACATAAGAGAACACCCGATCAGTCAAGAGCCTCCCTGGTAAAGGGGCTTTATCGATTCACCGTTGAATCATATCAAATGCAAATTTGGCTGTATGTTAGATAACGCATCTAATGGAATCGAGCTTTGACCCCGGAATGCTTTCCTGGAAAGCACTGAATTATTGAGCGAAAAAGATTTAACAGATTGATGAGGGCAAGAGGACTGAACGAGGGGGAATGTCTCCCGAGGTCAAATTCTATCAGCTCTTCGTTTCAACAATTTAGCGTGATTAACGACAACAGATTATTAGGACGGTTTCAAATATTCATATTCAGAGACTACTCTACCGCCACTTTTCCTCTCTCTCTCCTCTCTCTCTCTCTCTCTCTCTCTCTCTCTCTCTCTCTCTCTCTCTCTATTAAATAAGGCAGAGGAGACTCATTAAATATCAGGCACTTTAGAGGTAACACAACGAAGAGGCAGCTTGAAGCTACAAAATCTGTTTGTGGTTTTTCAATACAAGAAATCCGATTTATGGGTCGCACGTGAACCTCAGATAATCGTATAATGATCTTTAGTAATCGCAATAAAGCACACGCTTTTAAAAATAACATGCTAAAGAGGACTTCTCAAAGTATAAATAATAATTGATAGTCACAAGTCTAACGAGTATTGCGATGTATAACAGTGAACAAGTTCTAAGTGTGTATGTTACATACATTTAGACGAGGACTTCGAAACTTTGTCATTAATATCTATCCTTGGTTAGTGTATAATGAGTCTTCTTTTCTCCCATTTGGATTAACCACATTACATGTTGTGCACGTTACGTTTGACGACAGGTTTGTGATCTCTCAATAATTCTTACGTTGTTGTTGTTACTGAAGCATCTGACGACTTTTGAAGAAGCAATACTTTTAGTGAGTTACTTCATGTTTTAAAATTCAATTTATTTCAGTGTAATAACTCTAAAAGTAACAGTTATATTAGACATTTCATTCCATTTTGTTTCATCATATGGAAAAAATAATTTACCCGCAATTACTATCGTTGAATATTCTCAAATTATCTTTCCTGTAGGGGGGTTTAGTAGTCCGTCAGCGGACCTCATGTGGTGCACTGTACGCATTACTTGAGGTTCTTTACAGCGTGCCTTCGGCCCCTAGCTGCAACTACTCTCGTTCCTTTTACTGTACATCCTTTCATATTCTCTATCTTCATGTTACTTTCCACCCTCTCCAAACACTTGATTCATTGTGCAACTGCTTTGAGGTTTTCCTCCTTTTACACCTTTCAATTTTTTTTACTGTCAATTTCCTTTTCAGCGCTGAATAACCTCATAGGTCCCAGTGCTTGGCCTTTGGTCTCAATCCTACATTCAACAACTCAACCAGATTTAACTCGATCACTGACTGAGACAGTAGCTCTGTGAAGAATCCTTCCTTTAGCAACTTTCGTGTGTATATTATATAATGTGCCAATAACCATAGTAATTGTGACGCTGCCTTTTGTTACTCAGTCGATGAAACGTCCATAAACTCTGGAGAGGTAAGAGAGAACACCAAGGCACTGATGTCTCTAGTGGGAATTACAGACTGGAAAGAGAAAAGTGATTATTATTGATTATTATTAATCAATGAATTAAGAATTCTTTCGCGCATTACTTGAAATAAGTTTAAAAAAAAGAGGTAATTTACATTCAAAATAAAATATTTATAGACAAAATGCCTTACAAGAAACGCTCAAAAGTGTTCGAAGAAACGAAATATTGTGATACATACACGAAGTTAGCAAACTTGCAATGGTTAGATATCAATAGAAAATATTTTTAGCAGATCAGTCATTTAGCGTGAAATGAGACTTGCATTCTAAAAGAAAGAAATTGAATTATCCACTGTAGTTATAAAGAAAAGATAACTAACCTTTCAAAGAAGCAATTATGGCAGATATTTTCTCTTGACCAGCTCTTGAAACAGCCAGAGAGAAATGTTCAGGTGTTGTTCAGGTTCCTGAAGGAATGCTTAGTTAACCAACAATTCTAACGCCACCGGTCCACAAGCTCTGTATTCTTTGGTAAATCTGCAGCATTCGAAACAGAAAGTGACTTGAATGAGAGGGTTGCTCTTCCGTATACAGAAGTTCATGAATAAATGAACGGAACTAAAACGCAGAGCTCATTAAAGTCGCCAGGGGAGATCCTCTTTTGCTCTGAAAATTAGTTTCTTCTTTGGATTTGAAGCAGAATAAAAAGCCAGAGTACGCTTACTTAGCAATTTTTCATTTCACTTTAACTACTTGAAAATGCACAACATAAGGGTTGGGGGAAAATAGGATGAGTTAAAGACCAAATGTGATTAAAGATGATTTCAGTAAACTGTAATGTTGGCAGGTATAGTTTTGCATTGTCAAGAGAAGCACCGGTCCCTTTATTTCCAATCAGTGAAATTATAATCCCTCCCCTACTTCTCTCTCTCTCTCTCTCTCTCTCTCTCTCTCTCTCTCTCTCTCTCTCTCTCTCTACTTTGACAGTAAGACCAGTCTTTCATACCATCATTTCGATTTCGCGTCAAGACTCAAGCTGCTATGCAAATAAGACTTGTGTTATGAGAACGACCTCCCCTACTTCCTTAATTGCCTTACAGGTAGAAACGACACAGCCATGTTGACATTATAAACATAAAGGGTTGGGTCAAATTGGAAGCTCTCATTTGGACAGAGGGCTTCTGTCACAATTATTGAGTTTGCCTTCTCTTGGCCCAGTAATTAGTATTTTTCTTTCGTACATTTACTCAATTTCCCAACTTCGAACTAAAAATGTTTGCGTCGCTTTTTGAAATTATGCGGTTTTCGGCAACAGTTGTCATTTAGTTTCTTGCCTCAATATCGAACAAAAAGTCTAGACTTATCAGTGACACAACCGAGACTGGAACTGACCTCTTACTCAAACCTGAATAAATGGTATAAGAGAATCACGTTAGGTTTCGTTATCTAGATATCGATGCGTAAATAGAAACACACACACACACACACACACGCGCGCGCGCGCGCGCGCGTGCACTGACAGACAAAGATGAATAGTAAAAGTAAGTCTACGTAAGTAAAGCTTCATAGCTGTGAAGTGTATAATTTATTCTCTGCTGTTTTCAAATTTAAATCACCCTGTTGATTGCCCTGGAAAACACCCGCTAAGTGTGAGGTAAAACCAAGACTGTGAATAATTTTTCTCTCTCTCTTTCTCTCTCTCTCTCTCTCTCTCTCTCTCTCTCTCTCTAGCTGAACATAAAATAATGTTCTTAACAATTACTTAGAAACTGGTGCACTAAGGTCGGAAGTCTAACTCCGAACTATATATTTTACTGACCCTTAATTTTAGTTTAAGTAATTTGGTATTGTATGTCGATCTCATCCGTTGAACAATATAGTAATCATGATCGTTGCAAAATAAACTGAAATAGAAATATTGAAAAGGGTACAGGGAAATTCCAGTAGTTAGTTATTCCACTTGAATAACCGTGGTTTTAGCTTGCTGTAATAATAATAATATAATAATAATAATAATAATAATAATAATAATAATAATAATAATAATAATAATAATAATAATAATAATAATAATAATAATAATAAGAAGGAAAACCAACCTAAGCATGGCATGGAGAGACTATAAGAAAGCCTTCGACATGATACACACACATGGCTCATAGAATGCTGAAAATATATGGGGCCGAGGAAAATACCATCAGCTTCCTCAAAAAATACAATGCGCAACTGGGAATACAATACTTACAAGCTCTGGAATAAGACTAGCAGAGGTTAATATCAGGAGAGGGATCTTCCAGGGCGACTCACTGTCCCACTACTCTCGTAGTAGCCATGATTCCCATGACAAATAAAAAGTACTACAGAAGATGGATGCCGGGTACCAACTCAAGAAAAGAGGCAACAGAATCAACCATCTGATGTTCTGGACGACATCAAGCTGTATGGTAAGAGCATCAAGGAAATAGATACCCTAATCCAGGACTGTAAGGATTGTATCTGGGGACATCAAGATGGAGTTTGGAATAGAAAAATGCGCCTTAGTCAACATACAAAAACAAAAAGGCAAAAGTAGCGAGAACTGAAGGGATAAAGCATACCAAAAAAAGAGATGGGAGCAACATCAAACACATAGATGAGACAGGATACAATACCTGGGAATAATGGAAGGAGGGATATAAAACACCAAGAGATGAAGGACACGATCAGGAAAGAATATATGCAGAGACTCAAGGCGATACTCAAGTCAAACTCAACGCCGGAAATATGATAAAAGCCATAAACACATGGGCAGTGCCAGTAATCAGATACAGCGCAGGAATAGTGAATGGACGAAGGCAGAACTCCGCAGCATAGATCAGAAAACCAGGAAACATATGACAATACACAAAGCACACACCCAAGAGCAAATACGGACAGACTATACATAACACGAAAGGAAGGAGGGAGAGGACTACTAAGATAGAGGACTGCGTCAACATCGAAAACAGAGCACTGGGGCAATATCTGAAAACCAGTGAAGAAGACGAATGGCTAAAGAGTGCATGGGAAGAAGGACTAATAAAAGTAGACGAAGACCCAGAAATATACAGAGACAGGAGAAAGACAGAAAGAACAGAGGACTGGCACAACAAACCAATGCACAGACAATACATGAGACAGACTAAAGAACTAGCCAGCGATGACAATTGGCAATGGCTACAGAGGGGAGAGCTAAAGAAGGAAACTGAAGGAATGATAACAGCGGCACAAGATCATGCCCTAAGAACCAGATATGTTCAAAGTACGATAGACGGAAATAACATCTCTCCCATATGTAGGAAGTGCAATACGAAAAATGAAACCATAAACCACATAGCAAGTGAATGCCCGGCACTTGCACAGAACCAGTACAAAAAGAGGCACGATTCAGTGGCAAAAAGCCCTCCACTGGAGCCTGTGCAAGAAACATCAGCTACCTTGCAGTAATAAGTGGTACGAGCACCAACCTGAGGGAGTGATAGAAAACGATCAGGCAAAGATCCTCGGGACTGGATGGTATACAGAAACGGATAGGGTGATACGTGCAAAACAGACCAGACGTGACGTTGATTGACAAAGTCAAGAAGAAAGTATCACTCATTGATGTCGCAATACCATGGGACACCAGAGTTGAAGAGAAAGAGAGGGAAAAAATGGATAAGTATCAAGATCTAAAAATAGAAATAAGAATGATATGGGATATGCCAGTGGAAATCGTAACCCATAATCATAGGAGCACTAGGCACGATCCCAAGATCCCTGAAAAGGAATCTAGAAAAACTAGAGGCTGAAGTAGCTCCAGGACTCATGCAGAAGAGTGTGATCCTAGAAACGGCACACATAGTAAGAAGAGTGATGGACTCCTAAGGAGGCAGGATGCAACCCGGAACCCCACACTATAAATACCACCCAGTCGAATTGGAGGACGTGATTGAGCAAAAAAAAAAAAAAAAAAAAAAAAAAAAAAAAAAAAAATAATAATAATAAAATAATAATAATAATAATAATAATAATAATAATAACTAAAACATGGCTCCCCAAGAAGTCAAGGAAGAAAGAAAACAGGGAGAATAAACAAAGATCACAGAGATCACGACAGACGCAAATCAGACACCAACTAAAGAAAATGGCCACACTGGAAAGCCCCAGGTCCCGATGAAGTCCATGGATACTGGCTCAAAAACTTCAAGGCCCTACACCACGCAATAGCAGAACAACTCCAGCATTGTATCTCAAATCACCATGCACCCAAATGGATGACCACAGGAAGGACATCCTTAGTATAAAAAAGACAAGAGTAAGGGAAATATAGCTAGTAACTACAGGCCTATCACCTGCTTACCAATAATGTTGAAGTTACTAACAGGTATCATCAGTTGAAAGGCTATACAACTACCTAGAGGAGACAAACACCATCCCCCACCAACAGAAAGGCTGCTGAGGAAGTGTAGGGGCACAAAAGACCAGCTTCCTGATAGACAAAATGGTAATGAAGAACACTAGGTAACGGAAAACCAACCTAAGCATGGCATGGATAGACTATAAGAAAGCCTTCGACATGATACACACACATGGCTAATAGAATGCCTGAAAATATATGGGGCAGAGGAAAACACCATCAGCTTCCTCAAAAATACAATGCGCAACTAGAATACAATACTTACAAGCTCTGGAATAAGACTAGGAGAGGTTAATATCAGGAGAGGGATCTTCCAGGGAGACTCACTGTCCCCACTACTCTTCGTAGTAGTAGCCATGATTCCCATGACAAAAGTACTACAGAAGATGGATGCCGGGTACCAACTCAAGAAAAGAGGCAACAGAATCAACCATCTGATGTTCATGGACGTCATCAAGCTGTATGGTAAGAGCATTCAAGGAAATAGAGACCCTTAATCCAGTCTGTAAGGATTGTATCTGGGGACATCAGGATGGAGTTTGGAATAGAAAAATTGCGCCTTAGTCAACATACAAAAGGGCAAAGTAACAAGAACTGAAGGGATAAAGCTACCAGATGGGAGCAACATCAAACACATAGATGAGACAGGATACAAATACCTGGGAATAATGGAAGGAGGGGATATAAAACACCAAGAGATGAAGGACACGACCAGGAAAGAATATATGCAGAGACTCAAGGTGATACTCAAGTCAAAACTCAATGCCAGAAATATGATAAAAGCCATAAAACACATGGGCAGTGCCAGTAATCAGATACAGCGCAGGAATAAAGTGGAATGGATGAGGGCAAGGCAGAACTCCGCAGCATAGATCAAAAACAAAACCAGGAAAAATATGACAATACACAAAGCACTACACCTAAGAGCAAATACGGACAGCCTATACATAACACGAAAGGAAGGAAGGAAAGGACTACTAGTATAGAGGACTGCGTCAACATCGAGAAACAGAGCACTGGGGCAATATCTGAAAACCAATGAAGACGAGTGGCTAAAGAGTGCATGGGAGAAGGACTAATAAAAGTAGATGAAGACCCAAAAATATACAGAGACAGGAAGATGACAAACAGAACAGAGGGGACTGGCACAACAAAACAATGCACGGACAATACATGAGACAGACTAAAGAACTAGCCAGTGATGATACGTGGCAATGGCTACAGAGGGGAGAGCTAAAGAAGGAAACTGAAGGAATGATAACAGCAGACAAGATCAGGCCCTAAGAACCTATATGTTCAAAGAACGATAGACGGAAATAACATCTCTCCCTATGTAGGAAGTGCAATACGAAAAAACCATAAACCCCATAGCAAGCAAATGTCCGGCACTTGCACAGAACCAGTTAAAAAATAGGCATGATCCAGTGGCAAAAGCCCTCCATTGGAGCCTGTGCAAGAAACATCAGCTACCTTTGCAGTAATAAGATAGGCATGATACGTTGCCAAATTCGACGACCAGACGTGACGTTGATTGACAAAGTCAAGAAGAAAATATCACTCATTGATGTCGCAATACCATGGGACACCAGAGTTGAAGAGAAAGAGAGGGAAAAAGTGGATAAGTATCAAGATCTGAAAATAGAAATAAGAAGGATATGGGATATGCCAGTGGAAATTGTACCCATAATCATAGGAACACTGGGCACGATCCCAGATCCCTGAAAAGGAATCTAGAAAAACTAGAGGCTGAAGTAGCTCCAGGGCTCATGCAGAATAGTGTTATACTAGAAACGGCGCACATAGAAAGAAAAGTGATGGACTCCTAAGGAGGCAGGATGTAACCCGGAACCCCACACTATAAATACCACCCAGTCGAATTGGAGGACTGTGATAGAGCAAAAAAAAAAAATAAAATAAATAAATAAATAATAATAATAATAATAATAATATTATGGCGCCGTGGCAGAGTGGGTTAGGTCGTCAATGGACTGGTTAAGCAACATTGGGGCTGGTCAGTCTGTGGATGGGTGACCGCTCTCCTCGGCGTTGATTCCTTGGTAAAGGATCTTTACCATAATTTCCTCAGTCTACTCAGCTGTAAATGAGTACTATTCCTGATGGAGTAGGGTTCAGCTATGGGTTAAATAGCAAAATCAGCAATGATGTTAAGAAATGAAGGAATAAATGACCACGACATAAATGGAACCTCTGGCAACAGAGGAGCTTCGTCCGGCAGCCAAGTATTTAACCCTATTGAAGGGGAAGACGGTCAGGTACTTGGAGGTCGTCATCCAGCAACTGACCACCACAACGACAGTAACCAATAGCCATGAGATTGGAGCATACAGAAGCAAACCAAAGGAAGTAAATAGACAAGAGAAAAAAATAAGGAAATATGGAGATGCTACATCAGAAGCAACCCGACGGAGAGAGGATATAGAAGAAGGTTGTCAACATCTGGATTAAGAGGAATAACACCCCCAACAAACCAGAGCAGAGACTGGCAGACCAAGTAAAGAACATAAAGAAAAAGTACAGGCTCTCCCCAACAGAAAGAGAAGAACTGGAAAGGGAAATGTCACATGACAACGAATTACACGAAGACGAACTGAGAGACGATGCCACAGAAGACGACAAGGATGATGAGGTATCAAACAACGACACACGAAGAAACACCGACGAAGTAACAGAGAGGACGGAATGGGTAGAAAAGATTCGACAATGGATGAGCCAGATACAGAGAGAACAAAGATCCCTCCATGAAAGCCTACAACACCAAGAAATTAAGGAAGAAAACACGTGAGGTCAATGAAATAATGGGCATAATACACACCACCAGTATCACAGAAACAAATTAAATTGGCATACGCAGGAGGAAGATTAGTATGCAGAACTGATGGGGATTCGAACACCAACACCACCAGCACAACCAAACCCAACAGAAACCAAAACAACAACCTCCTTGGAAAAGGCGCCTGGAAAAGCAAATCATGGTGATGAGATCTGATTTGAGTAAACTGAAAGAGATGGCAGAAAAAGGCTAATAATAATAATAATAATAATAATAATAATAATAATAATAATAATAATAATAATAATAATAATAATAATAATAGATCAGAAAACAGGAAACATATGACAATACACAAAACATTACACCCAAGAGCAAATACGGACAGACTATACATAACACGAAAGGAAGGAGGGAGAGGAATACTAAGTATAGAGGACTGCGTCAACACCGAGAAACAGAGCACTGGGCAATATCTGAAAACCAGTGAAGACGAGTGGCTAAAGAGTGCTTGGGAAGAAGGACTAATAAAAGTAGACGAAGACCCAGAAATATACAGAGACAGGAGAATGACAGACAGAAAAGAGGACTGGCACAACAAACCAATGCACGGACAATACATGAGACAGACTAATGAACTAGCTAGCGATGACACATGGCAATAACTACAGAGGGGAGAGCTAAAGAAGGAAACTGAAGGAATGATAACAGCGGCACAAGATCAGGCCCTAAGAACCAGATATGTTCAAAGAACGATAGATGGAAATAACATCTCTCCAATAAGTAAGAAGTGCAATACAAAAAATGAAACCATAAACCACATAGCAAGCGATGCCCGGCACTTGCACAGAACCAGTACAAAAAGAGGCATGATTCAGTGGCAAAAGCCCTCCAATGGAGCCTGTGCAAGAAACATCAGCTACTTTGCAGTAATAAGTAGTACGAGCACCAACCTGAGGGAGTGATAGAAAACGATCAGGCAAAGATCCTCTGGGACTATGGTATCAGGACGGATAGGGTGATACGTGCAAACAGACCAGACGTGACGTTGATTGACAAAGTCAAGAAGAATGTATCACTCATTGATTTCGCAATACCATGGGACACCAGAGTTGAAGAGAAAGAGAGGAAAAAATGGATAAGTATCAAGATCTGAAAATAGAAATAAAAAGAAGGGATATGGGATATGCCAGTGGAAATCGTACCCATAATCATAGGAGCACTAGGCACGATCCCCCCAAGATCCCTGAAAAGGAATCTAGAAAAACTAGACGCTGAAGTAGCTCCAGGCCTCATGAGAAGAGTGTGATCCTAGAAACGGCACACATAGTAAGAATAGTGATGGACTCCTAAGGAGGCAGGATGCAACCCGGAACCCCATACTATAAATACCACCCAGTCGAATTGGAGGACTGTGATAGAGCAAAAAAAAAAAAAAAAAAAAAAAAAATAATTAATAATAAAATAATAATAATAATAATAATGATAATAATTTGATTGACAAAATCAAGAAGAAAATCAAGAAGAAAGTATCACTCATTGATGTAGCAAAACCATGGGAGACCAGAGTTGAAGAGAAAAGAGAGGAAAAAAAATGGATAAGTATCAAGACCTGAAAATAGAATAAGAAGGACATAGGATATGCCAGTTGGAAATTGTACCCATAATCATAGGAACACTAGGCACAATCCAAGATCCCTGAAAAGGAATCTAGAGAAATTAGAGGCTGAAGTAGCTCCAGGAATCATGCAGAAAAGTGTGATCCTAGAAACGGCCCACATAGTAAGAAAAGTGATGGACTCCTAAGGAGGCAGGATGCAACCCGGAACCCCACACTGTAAATACCAACCAGTCGAATTGGAGGACTGTGATAGACAAAATAATAATAATAATAATAATAATAATAAATCTCATGTTTCCTAAGACAAAATTCGGATCATTTCTCTACAAGATTTTCCTCTGTAATTCAGAATCAAAATTGTATTACAGGAATCGTTTCTTTATTGATTCCCTGAGGTTTGTCATTCTCCATCGCTGACCATCGCCACTATGGCTGGGGAATTACTAACTAATTGTAAATCATGAGTCCTATATGAAAAGTACTCCCTTTCTTTAGGTTAAAATTCATTTTACTTTTTTGCTGTTTCATACAAAGCTTTAGGAAGTCTCTTTTAAACTCTTAGTATTGTTTTGATCGTGAAATGGATTTTACTTCTCCAAATTATATGTTTAGTATCGTATAAACAGTAAAAAGTGGAACCGAATTATTGATCTTTCTTAAGTTTTTATTCAGTAGACTCTTTTATTTATATAAAATATATTTACACTTTACTTTGTTTGACCCTATGGGTTTCGCTGTTCTACTTCTGATCTGATCATAATATATATATATATATATATATATATATATATATATAGATATATATATATATAGTATATATATATATATATATAGATATATATATAGATCATATATATATATATATATATATATATAATATATATATATATATATATATATATATATATATATGTATATATATATATATATATATATATATATATATATATATATATATATATATATATATGTATATATGTATGTATATTATATATATATATATATATATAGATATATATTAGAGTATATATATATGTATATATATATATATATACTATAAATATGCTATATAGTATATATATATGTATATATATATATATAGATAGATATATATATATATATATATATCTATATATAGATATAGATAGTATGTATACATCAATTCTAATATATGATATAGACTATATATATATATATAATATATATAGAGATATATATATATATTATATATGTATGTATAACATTTATATACAATAATATATAATCTATTATAATATATATATATAATATAATATATATTATATTATATTATATAGTATAGGTATGTATATATATGTATATATATATATATATATATATATATATATATATATATATATATATATATATATATATATATATATATATATATAAATATGTGTGTGTGTGTGTGTGTGTGTGGGTGTATAGTACACGTTTAGAAAAATGGAGAAATGGGAAACCTATGTGAAACGATTATCAAGGATATATGTGAGACAAACATTTCTCAAGGAATATATATAATAAATAAATAAACATACTTTATTTGAAGTAATGGCTACTTCAGCAGTGTTACACTTGTAGAGATTCTTCTCTATTTTACGAATAGCGGCTTTTTCCGCGCTACTCAATCAGGCTAGTAGAGCGCCTGTAGAGGTCATGATCAAATACAGTGTCAAAATAGGAGAATATATTTGAATTTTACAGATAAACTATGATACCATAGTCATCAAAGTCATTAAACGATTTTCGATCTCTCTCTCTCCTCTCTCTCTCTCTCTCTCTCTTTCTTAAGCGAGCTTTCGTCTGGAGCTGCCAGACATCTTCGGGCTGGGAAGCTGAGAGTGGACTGATCTTAGTGTGGTGTCCGTCCTCCTTATATTTGGGGTTGATAGCAGGGGGTCTGCCCCATGGTGATCGATCAGCAGTCAGCTTTCCAGCCCGAGGATGTCTGGCAGCTCCAGACGTAAGCTCGCTTTAAAGAAAGAGAGAGAGAAAATCATTAATTACTTTGATGACTATGGTATCATAGCTTATCTGTAAAATTCAAATACATACACCTATTTTGACACTGTAGTTGATCATACCTCTATAGGAGCTCTACTAGCCTGTTTAAGTAGCCCGGAAAAAACTCCGCTATTCGTAAAATAGAGAAGAATCTCTACAAGTTTAACACTGCTGAAGTAGCCATTATGATTGATAGAGTGTCTGCTTCCTAAATAATAAACCATATATTATATATATATATATATATATAGATATAATATATATATATATATATATACATATATATATATATATATATATATATATATATATATATATATATATATATATGTTTATCATATTTATGTTATATATGCACCCATTTATGTATATATTTATTTTTTTATTTACTTGTTATATGTTATTTTCCATTTGCAGCTTTAGGTCAGTCTTAACATACCTATTCTTTGATAATCGTTCCTCTTTATATGTCGTCTAACTTCTCTGACGCAACTCTTTTCTCCCAACAATGACTGAAACATTGGAAAATCCAGAACGACATATCAATATATAATTCCGTGCGACCTGACACACCCTGGAAGAGAAGCAATCTCCGATAACATATTAAACAACGTCACTCTTAGCCGACTTAACCACCTTTCTAGAAAAAACAAAAAAGAAAGTATACAACCACTTGGAGTGGAATAGACTTCATGTCAGTGAAGGATTAAGCACAGTTGATTAGCAAACATTGTATTCAAGATGTTATGTACATGACTGTTAATCAATGTTTGGATTCTGAAATCTGTTCCCTGGCGTTGTATATCTCCTGCATATTGCATATTCATTTGAAAGCTTTGGTTTGCATGTTCATGTGTTGAGTCGTTTTGCTTTTGTTTATTAAAACTTCGATGTTCATATGTAAATATTACATAATAAAAAGTATGGAATGTTATTCCATATATATAACAAACTAAAACTAAAGAGGTCAACCAGATTGCTTGCAGGAATGTGATCTGACCAGAGACGATAAAGTATTCTAAGATGACGTATACAATAAAACAAGATGACATGCCGTCACCTGTGGTCCTTCATTTCTTTTGAAAACATTTAGTACAAGCTTCCCCTGCTTGAGACCAAACTACCGCGACCTATAACTTCAAACGGCCTATGTTCATATGTTTCGAGCTACTATCTGCTTCCTTTATGATTGTAACCGAGATGGTAGTCAGAATAGTTAGCCATCATCATTGGCAGACCTGTACATCTTTACCTAAGCTTCCATCATGTAGAGTAGAATTAGCCATCATCATTGGTAGAAGCGATCAAGCCATCGTCATTAGAAGACCTGTACAATCCTATCTGATCTTCATCATGTAATCTCAGAGAATAGAACTATTTTTATACTTCGTGTTTTCTACTAGAACCTCACATCAGAAGAAGATATCATTATGAGTTTAACACATCGTCGTCATAACGAAAGAAGATACTTACTTCGTTAGTTATCATGAAACCCCCCAAGACACTCCCATTAGTATGGAAGTGCATAACCAACCGACTTAGCGTAAGATTATCGCAAGTCTAACATACTCATAGGGCGCCTTATTATACAAGGCAACAGCCCTAACACATACACCTGTTCTCAATGCACAACCTGTCACATTCAGTATACAGTTTATTATAATTATATATGGCCTTTCGATGCACCTCCAGTTAGTTGTCAGGCAGGTATTTGAATTATTTAATAAAATGCCGATATTACTGACAGCTTGTATGCCCACGTCGTCCGAAAAAAAGAGGCATTTACAACTTTGATTCACAGTGAATAGAAAAACTGTTAGCATTCCCCTCACTGCATGTTTCACGTAGCTCTGGTGAAACCGCCCAATCTGCTTAATTATATGCCCTGAGGAAACATGGTCAATGTCCGATATCAGAATTTCCATCCGAAACCCCCTCAACCCCCACCCCTACTCTCACCTCCCCACCCCTTCAAGCAAAGAAGAAGGTTCCAGATGCCAGGAGGCGCAAATATCTCGCAGCAAATGTTTATTCAAAAAGGTACAAATGGAAAACCCGTGGCATGTATAGATCTGACGAGAGTGCATATTCATGAAACGCTGTCAATTTGTCAGTTGGCTTTCGCCAAAAGCGGTAATTATTTATATTCCTCTCGGGATAGCATTTACATTTTCGGAATAAGAATTAGTGTTGATATGAATTTGAGCCTAAATTTATGGCGTTTCAAATGAGATTGGAAAAAAACGGGAAATGAAATATTGCGAGACGTTTCATAGCATTTTATTATTGATATCTCCAATTAGAGATTTTATTCCTCTGGGGAAATTCCTTTCGCTTATCATCTCCAGACACATTGGTCTGACTTCATTCGCAAGTAAAAAGCGAATGTGTTTTTCTTTACTTCGCACTGTAGTATGTAAAGACTTGAGTGAATCCCAAATAAATATCAGAGGAATTATGTTAAGGCAGCAAAGATGATGGTAAAGTTTATAAGTATTTTATATGCTATATTTTCGCATTCCTTTGTGAATGAAAAGGAATTTTATGAAAAGACAATAAATAGATTTGTTATAAAGGAGTCAGAAACGTAGAATAAATTTAAGATGAGTCCGAAAGCCTAGGTTTTTGAAAAAAGTTTAACATTAATGTTGTTATTATTATTATTATTATTATTATTATTACTATAATATTATTATTTATTTATTTATTTATTTATTTATCTTTTGTCTATCACAATCCTCCAATTCGACTGGGTGGTATTTTATAGTGTGGGTTCCGGGTTGCATCTTGCCTCCTTAGGAGTCCATCATTTATTACAATGTGCGCCGTTTCTAGGATCACACTGTTATTATTATTATTATTATTATTATTATTATTATTATTATTATTATTATTATTAAAAGATACTCATAGTAGCATGAGTCTTCAAATGGAAAAACAAATCCACAGTTATGTAAATGTACATATATTTAAATTTAAAACTGTAAGGCTAACCTTAAAGTTTTAAATTCAAATATATTTACATTTACATAACTGTGGATTTGTTTCTCCATTATTATTATTATTATTATTATTATTATTATTATTATTATTATTATTATTATTATTATTATTATTATTATTATTATTATTATTATTATTTATTATTATTATTATTATGAATGATTTATACTCATGAGTTTTAAAATACAGACAACTGCATTCACAAGTTCCACGGAATTAGATAGCATAACCTGTGAAGTAGACGAATGTCATATGACTAGAACAGTGTGTCGAAACGTTGATAAAACTAACAATTCAAAAATAAAAAATAAAATGAACTACAGAATAAGTATAAAAACAATCCTAAGTTTTTTTATTTTTTTGGCGATAATGTACAAAAATCATAATTCATCAAGTTTTTTTTCTTTTCATTTGACCTATACCATCCTTACAAGAGAAAGGGTTGATGATGAGGATCACATTACGGAAACAAGTTTTAAAACTCTTCTATATTTCACGAGAATGACGGTCGCGGATTAAAACTCATTATTATTCGTAAGTTTTCCCGCTAATGAATAAACATATTGATGAAGTTAATTAGAATTCTGTGGAGCAAATTAATTAGGATTATGTTGAGCGGAATACAAGTATATTTTCTTGTTATTATCACTAGAATTCCGTCTACTTATTCTGTATCTGTTTTATATAACCCTTGTGAATAGGAACTATTCTGTACAGCTGTTGCTTATTAACTTTTTTTCTTTCTTTTTTGCTTTGAATGATTTAGATGCGTTAATAATATCTGTTAATACGAACACACGTTTTATAATAGAATAAAACGATTTAAAAAAATTGCAGTGATATAATCAGTTTATAATAAATCACGTGAGAACAAACTTTGGCTAATGATGGATGATTTTCTAACCAACTCCTCGAAGGCGATTAATTCGTGTATTTGTTGCACACAGCCTTCATGAACAGAAAACTGGAAGATTCATTCCTTCATTAAAATGCTGAAACAGATACCAGGTGGGCTCATTCCTTTCAAGTCCGTCACACAAAAAAATCGTCCCTGTGGACGAGGAACACCATATTTTTTTTCCATTACCCGGTATGAACAAGGTCAGCGTAATTTGCCTTGGCATTCATAATTATGTTCATACTTGAAGCGTGCATAGGGTAGTGTACTAGTGAAAGGAATTTCACTTCTACTCGTGAGTGAGCCTACAAAATTCTTTGTTGTTGTTGTTGTTGTTGCGGGTGTGTGGGTGAGAGAAAAGGGTGAAAATGGTCTGAAAAAGGTGTTTGGCATTGAGTAAAAGTCACAGGAATTTTATGATAGGATATCTATGATTTATTTATTTATTAGAATGAAATGTAAAATATAAATGTGCACTTGAACAATACAGAAAAATTATTTCAAATAACGTGGTGAAACAATGGGCTAATTTTTCCTCAAGTTTTAATTTATTGTATAAATTTGGAAATGGAGGATGTATTTCTATTCAGTTATTTTGTGTCTCCACTTATAACTGAGAATATATGAACGTGTTTAAGAAATGTCTTTTATTTGATCATTGTTGTTGTAACTTTCTTTTATAAAACTAGATTCAATGATATTCCTTTCCAATGCATTATTAGAACACCACAGCTTTTTTGCCCCTTCCCAGCGAAAGCACTGGAAAAAAAGAATAGAACAACATAAGCAATGTGTGAGATATGCATAAGGAAATAGTGGTATATTTGTACATGTTAGTGAGAACAAATCATGCTATTAACTGGAAGGGGCAAAAAAAAGCAAAAAAATGGCTGTGTTCTAATAATGCATTGGAAAGGAATATACATTGAATCTAGTTTTATAAAAGAAAGTTACCAACAATAATTTGAACATCAGTCAAGGAATGTATAAAACTTGATCCTTTAATATCAAAGAATTTTGTAAACTGTTTAAATTTTAAGGTTGGCTGTAGAGATATAGAAAAATATGGATTATCATATTTTGTAAACACAGTAAAGGGGGCAGTAGTGGTAATGAGATGTTCAACCCCGCCTCCCTGACACCTGTCAGGTGTGGACTTGTACCCTAAGCGGTAGTATCCCTTGAGAATTTATTGTAAATTTTAGCCTAATGATTTTTGGAAGCCACCCACCTACCTTGACACCTGCCTGTGGTGGATCTGCAGTCTCAAAACGGTTGTGTGTATGTTCGTCAGTACTGTCTTTGTAGATATATACTCGAAGAAATTAATACTATGCATCAGTCCTTTGTCAATGGCTTGAAAATAAAGCCGAAACCGGTCAGGACGTACACCCTGTCTCTTATTTTTCACCTGTGGATAGTGTGATAAATGAATCACGTGCTCAAGTGATTATAATCATATATATATATATATATATATATATATATATATATATATATATATATATATAGATATATATATATATATATATAATATATATATATACATGTACACACACACACACACACATACAAACACACACACACACACATATATGTATATATATATATATATATATATATATATATATATATATATATATATATATATATATAAATATATATATATATATATATATATATATATATATATATATATATATATATATATATATATATATATATATATATATATATATTAGACTGCGTCACAGATACTATAAAGGAAAATGGGTACCCATTGTACAGAAACTTGCACTAAATCGGATAACACAAGGTAGCTAGATCTCTAAACAAAAAAGGGAAGACGGGCTCTGTCTCTGTGTCCTTTCCTCGTCTTTGTCTCCTTTGGTGATATGACGGTTATGGGACTTGAATACCATTTCTTTCATTTATTTCTCTTTTTTTATTTCAAGTTTTGTCACTCTTGGGATTTTCTCATTATTAATTAGCTTGGGGTTTTTCATTATTAAGTAGCTTGAGGTTTTTCATTTTTATTAAGTAGCTTGAAGTTTTTCATTATTAAGTGGCTTGGGATTTCTCATTATTAAGTAGCTCGGGGGTTTTCATTATTAAGTAGCTTGAGGGTTTCATTATTAAGTAGCTTGAGATTTCTCATTATTAAGTAGCTTGAGATTTCTCATTCTTAATTAGTTGGGGTTTTTCATTATTAAGTAGCTTGAGATTTCTCATTATTAATAGCTTGAGATTTCTCATTATTAAGTAGCTTGGGATTTTTCATTATTAAGTAGCTTGAGGGTTTTCATTATTAAGTAGCTTGAGGGTTTTCATTATTAAGTAGCTTGAGATTTCTCATTATTAAGTAGCTTGGGATTTCTCATTATTAAGTAGATGGGATTCTCATTATTAAGTGGCTTCGGATTTTTCAGTATTAAGTAGCTTGAGTTTCTCATTATTAAGTGGCTTTGGATTTCTCATTATTAAGTGGCATGGAATTTTTCATTATTAAGTAGCAAACTCCTTTAGAATGGAGCCTTTGGGCAAAATGATCTTGCGAGTTTTTGGGGTCAAAACTGTTCTTATGCAACACTTGTTTCCTAAAGTAAGTATTATTGTCATTTTCAACAATAGTAATAGTAGCAGTTGTCGTGGTGGAGTTATTATCGATGATATTCCGTATGGAGTCCTTCAGATTATGTATATATATATATATATATATATATATATATATATATATATATATACTATATATATATATATATATATATATATATATATATATATAGCTAAATTGAAGGGAAAATCCTAATTGCAATTTGTTACAACTCCCACTCTAATGAAAAGCTGCCTTTTTTAATGAGACGGTTTGCTTGGGGAAAATTTCTTGGACTTGTTTAGTTACCTAGAGCAGATGCCACTGAATCTTATACTCTTAGATATTATTCACGTCTCTTGAGGATTAGATCATAAATCGAGTTTAGTTTCATGTGATGGTGCATCATGCTCAGGTATCTGTGAGTTTAGATGCTTTTGTTCGAGAACTTTTGTTACCCTATTAAACGTGTATCGAAATGTATAAGTACAACGAATGTAGGAGATATTTTGATTCGTATAGCAAACCGTTGTTACTCAAACCTCGTCCGATTTTAAACGGCATGGATCATTAGGCGACGTTATTTGCACAGTTAATTCAACGTGTAACAGTTTTATTGGAAAGCAATGAGATGATGCTATATTTGACTCAGTCCTACCAGTGGCTGTAAATATATACTTTTGTTAACGAGGATATTGCCCCGTGTATGTACGTCTATATATTTGCCTGTGCAACGACAACAGCATTCAAAGTCTAAATTATACATCCGGTAATTGCTTTGCATAATAAATTTTGACGTAACTCTTGAATTCTCCCACAGATCTAAAAGCGTTAACTAAAGTTCAATTATTCTGAAGGATAACGGAAACTAAAGCATGCAGAAATTAGTAGCAGAAACCGGATGAGATTACAGCTTGATTATAGGCAAATTTTGCATTCACGGTTAAAAATAAGTTGAAAGCTCGAATCACAGGTTCTCATGTCGTTATATCATAAATTGAAGGATAAAGGCTCTGCAGAGAAAGTGTTTCGGGATATTAAGTTCCCTTTGCCAGCAAAGAGATATTTCTTGACCATAATTTAACCGGTGCGTCGGGGAGTCCCTCGAAAATGACTGTAATTCATTTTCGCCTGTATTGAAATGATAAATATGCCAATACCCCAGAATTAAATTTTGTCTCTAAAAAAAAAAAAAAAGGATATTTTCCATGAAAGTCATTAGTTTTAAACTTACTTGTATTTATAACCATGAATACGTTGACCTTCATCTTCAGAGAGGGTTTGGGTATTCAAGGAACCTTTGTTTTGACGTGTCTTTGCTTTTATATTTATTTATTTCGTATTTTGTTTCTTTTTATTCATTTATTACTTTCCTCAGCATTCAACTTAATTATTTCTACCCTAATCATTTTCCCTTTTAAAAATCACTTCGGCTTATCAACGTTTAACTGAATTATTTCTACCCTAATCATTCTTCCTTTTATAGATCATTTCTGGGTATCAGCATTTAACTTGATTATTTCTACCCTAATGATTTTTCCTTTTAAAAATGACTTCTGCTTGTCATGTACAATCTAAAAATGTCAGTTTCAGATAAAGCCTTATCATCTCTTCGTAACAAAGATGCAAATCCTCAAAAAGAGAATGTTGCTTTCAGTTTTTGCATGCGTTGCGTTGCATTTGATAGCGACTAAATTAATGTCTGATAACTTCAGAGATGATATTCTATTCTCTGCCTACCAAAGAGATTTAGAAATAAAGCTCCCGATTTCTCTAGAGATTTTAAACTAACACTCTACGTCACAAAGTGCTTAATTCCATGCTAAAAAAAAACAGTCTCTCTCTCTCTCTCTCTCTCTCTCTCTCTCTCTCTCTCTTCTCTCTCTCTCTCTCTCAGGAAACTATTCCGAAGAGTAAAATTTCCTTGCAATTGCATACAATTCGGGCTCCTACATTCGTTTACAATGTAAAGTATTTGGTTAATATTATCAAGAAACTTAAAGTTTGAAACCCACTTGAGTAGTGTACGGACTTAAGATTAAAAAGCATACACACAAACACGCACGCGCGCGCGCACACACACACACACACGCATATATATATATATATATATATATATATATATATATATATATATATATATATATATATTCTTGCTAGTCAGACAGTAGTGACGACTATATTTCCACAGCCACCAGAAACTTCCTAAAAGTTGGTCGGGGGGAAATAGGGTCACGCCATTTACCAAGATTGCAGTCCAGACATATGCGGGCAGGGCTCCCAACTCCTTTGTATTCATCGAATTTAAAAAAAAAAAAAAAAAAAAAAAAAAAAAAAAAAAAAAAAAACAAGTCAAGCTTTCATTTCCACATCTCTCTCAGAAACACATTGCGATACCTTTCGCTAATCACGGAGAACATTTTTTGTAACCACTTTCAACAAATCTAAAGTTGCATAAGGAAAAAGATGTTAGTCAGTTACGTATTATGTTAAAAATGCCGTTGATTTGTTGTTCCAGTAAAAGTAACCACAAATGTCGCAAAGTTTACGAAGTATAAATCTGCTATGGGGAAAAGGTCTTGGGAGTTTGCAATGTGACACAAAAAGCACTTATGATGTGTAGTAAATGAGTGCTGTGAAAGTTCGGGACTACTTCCGAGATTCACTATGTTATGTGTAAAGTTGCAGAAAGAATGGGAAATGAAGTAGTGCATCCTATAAGTTTTGTCACACTAAGTGGACCAGCAATTTACCCTCTTTGCTTTCGCACCTGGTCATTGACAAAACCATCGCAATAGTTTTCTTTTACAGACATCTAAAAGATAAGGGAAACAAAGTCATACTAACTTGACTCGTCCTAATCACCAAAAATGAGAAAAAGGGCCAAAGACCGCGCGCACTGGGACACCCAACTCGTCTGTTTCAATTCCAGGCATGAGGGTTAGTGTCCATTATATTAGTGAATGTCAAGTTTTTTGTTTTTTTTTCAGCTTTCTCTTCGTTGTTGTATCACCAAGTGTGATAAGCATTAGATACGTCAAACGAAAATATAAATTGTTCTGAATCTGTCTCAGAAACCAGCGGTCCTTTCCCCCTGAATTACACCTCACGTATCATTTCCATTTCCCACCGAGTAAAAAGCTCTACAGATAAAGGAATCTCAAGATGGCGCTAAAGGCAGAGAGGCAATAAAGAATATTTTCCTCCATAGTCGCAACCCGGTTCCTAAGAAACAAGTTCTATCTGAAGGAATATTAACAAAGAGCACGGGAGCTTGATTTGATTTGGTGCTGTGCAGAACTCGAAATAAACGTTATTCATTTTTAGTTATTTCTATAAAGTCACGCTAGGATAAATGCATTTAATAGTGATTGTAAGTGTATAGTCACACAGACACGCATATATATATATATATATATATATTATATATATATATATATATATATATATATATATATATATATATTATATATATATATATATATATATATATATATATATATATATATATATATATATATTATATATATATATATTAGGGCTGTTGCCTTTGTATAATAAGGCGCCCTGTGAGGTTATGTTAGACTTGCGATAATTTTACGCTAAGTCGGTTGGTTATGACTTCCATACTCATTGTAGTGTCTTGGGGTTTGATGATAACTTACGAAGTCAATATCTTCTTTGGTTATGACGACGGAGATGTTTTCAACTCTAAGTTCTTTAATCTCTTCTGATGTGATGGTTTCTAGTAGAAAACACTGAGTGCTGTATATAGATCAGATTCATCTGTCAGAACGGACTAGTACTCCGGAGGAAAACCTATTTTAGAATTTCCGGGAAATCTGTTTCTACATGAGATCAGGTTTTCAGTATATTGTCCGCAGGAACCAGACATGAGAGCTTGATGGCGTTGGCTGGACTGTCCCTACTGATCTTCGTGAACTGGTTAAACTCGCATATATTTAGATGGCCTTTTGATCATGTAGATAGAGGATTTATTCAGATGCAGTATACTGTAGCATTCGTTAACTAAATCACTTTGATTTGACTGCTTATTGCTCTTAACAAATTTTGTCATTTTGGTGCTCTGCCACCGCTTCTGTTGTTTTGTGATGTTTTGCTTCATTGTCTTGCAATTTGTTAGTCATTAGTCCCTATCTGTGATCAAATTTGACTTTACTCTCTCTTGTTGTTGGTGAGTCCATCTGTATCCTATTTCATAAAATTAACAATATCTTTTCCAAAATCTCATCTCTTTTTGTTTCTAGTTTGGTATTTTCAGCTGCCATTCATTTGCCAGCTTTGCGTTATCTCTCTAGCTTTGTTGTAAAGTAGAAAAATTATTTTGTTTTGAGAAAAATAAGAAATCTGTTGTTTTTTTCTGTGCTTGCTTTTGCTAAGTTTACTTAAGAGGAATATATATATATATATATATATATATATATATATATATATATATATATATATATATATATATATATATATTATATATATATGTACAGATATATATATATATATATATCATATATATATATATATATATATCTGTACATATATATATATATATATATATATATATATATATATATATATATAATGTATATATATATATTACCCCCCCTCTATTCCCTAAACTATACAAACTGGGAACTCTTACCTGTTGCCAACGGTGCCCTGTCTGTAGATGTCACGAGGCTTATTAAGACTGCGGTAAATATACAAAAAATATCATTTATTTCCCAAAGCAATTGGTTATAACAAAGAACAAAATGATTAACAAGTCATAATGGCACAAATACCCAAATCTGCCATAAAGAAAACCAATAAGATAACATTCTACCTTCCGGGTCCAGTACTAAGGTTACAACTCTCAAACCCCAAACAAGTCACACTGTCTAGATTCCAATTAGAGAATTCCATTCCTAATCAACCATGGAATCGGACCCATCTGTAATAAAGATAATAGTTATATAGACACCACACGTCACTCTTTTCAAAGTATTTACGTAAAAGAATATTTCCACATTCTCTCTCTTTTCCCAAAGGTAACAGATTTTCTAAGTTTTTAAAGAACGTGTCTTACCTTTTCGATGGGCGTTTCTCTCCTGAACACTTAGGGTAACCGCTTGTTTTCTCTCCTTTGCACAAAGAATGCGTCTTCCACAAGTACCCTGAACCAGTAGGCCTGTAATACGCGTACAAACGAATGCACATGCCTCGCAAACGGGGAACGACCTCTGAGACAAGTTGCTTGTTCAGCAATACCATTCTCTCTCCGGTGACTTTGCAGTGTACCACCCCTTGTCTCTAGGCAAGCAGAGCTATGTGACTTTATTATTATATAAAACACTTTAAACATATTATTAGCCATTCCCCCTCTTTCACCTCTTTAGAGGAGCTCGGCTACCCTAATGCTAGCACCCGCCTAGCTCTAGACACACAAGCGTCTTACAATATATATAAAACCAGAGGCTGGCTCAAAAAAGAAAATAATGCACTCCCGTCTCACACCATATCGGCAACTAATGCCCAATGTATCACTGTACCACATGACTTAGAGCCACCTCCGTTGCCGGAGCACTTGTGCTTCGTCGAATGCATAAAAGTTTAAGGACTCCAAGTACACAAATGGCGATCAGTATAGCGGCTAACATGATCATTACTATTGGTATAGTATAGCGGTCATCGAAAAAAAAAGGTTCATCTTCTCCACTATCTTCGAGTGGCGGGACAGTAATGGACTCCACTGTAGGCGGGATTCGAACCGCTTATGGCTTCCGTGAAGGTGTCGGTGAAACATCTTTATCGACGAGTTGTAGACACGCCGACTAAGTACCATGAAGAAGTCTGTAAGAATCCTGCAGGAACTGTCAAACAGCTGGGATCCCTGTAGAATGAGCGAATTGTTGTAGACTCAGGTCGAGTACGTAACCCAACTCGAAACAACTCAGCACGCGCCATTATCAACGTCTGCGACCCCTCGTGAGTGTATCAACACCCTCCCGTCGCTAAACTGTAGATTCGACGTTTTCTACTGAAGTAAACGTGGTCACCACCCCGTTATTCTATGCAAGTGCTACTCGCACCCGCCTCATCGAAGACTGTAGACTCCTGGTTTATCCCAGAAATTATATCGAAGACATCTCATCCTTTGCCAAGGCAGTCCACAAAAATGCCCTTCGTGTGTAGACTTGACTCAATCTCTGGTACTGTAGAACGAAGTCGTCTCCCTGGCATCCTCACGTAGAGTTGGGAATTCTCCAAAGTCATTGTGTGTCCGTATTTTAAAAAGGTCTACATGGTCATAAAATAACGAAAGTCTTGTTTTACCCCACAAATTCGTCACTAATTAATATATTCAATCTACTAATCAATATTAGAAAAGAAAAATTCCTCGCTAAACCAAAAAAATCTTTACCTACTGAATCTCACAAATAATCCCATATCTGACAAACACACTATCAAAAGAGAACTCATAAAGTCTAACAGTAAAAACCCCTTTATGGTTTATATAACTAGCCTCCATAAAATAATAATGACGAACACCCCTTCTATCCAACCCACATACCCTGACAAATTATATCTTCTATCTAATAGATAAATGCTATTTAGAGCTCAACCCTCATTGCAACATCTCTCGTAAGAAAAGAAAAAGAAGAGAAAAAAAATAAATAATAAAAATAAGATAATACAACATAGTAAGTGAACTTTCCCCTCCCAATTACACAGCGCACAAAAGAAAAAAAAAAAAAAAAAAAATCAGTTGTTTAATCATCTCGGACGACGTTAAGAAAGAAAAAAAAAAAACATATATAATTCAACATCTTTCCAAAAAGGAATGTGTACCGTTACAGAATCTGCTAGCGCAGCAACCCTATCGACAAGAAAAAAAAATCCCCTTATATGACACGTTCTCGTGAAATGTCATAATCGGCATCTCCGAAAACCGTGCAAATCCCCGAGTCATCAATTCCAAAGGGAAGGTTCGCAACCGGACTCCTTACAGCAACTTCAGCAAAAAAGAAACCCACCTATGAACACGTCAGGTGCTGAGCATTGCAGCATAATCAGACTCGCGACGCTAGAAACTCATGATTCTCAAAAAAAAATGTTAGTACGATCTTCGTAAGCACACACCCAGAACCATCTTCATACAAAAAACATCCATCTTAATAATAAACACCACTCAGGTGACATAAATAATTCCTCTATTTAATTACTGACCCACGCTAAAAAAAACCATCTCGTTTCTCAGCTAAAGCAAACATTTGCCGAAAAATATTAACCCGAAATCTTACGCCAAAACGCCGCAGACTTACATACAATAGAGAGAAAAACATTCGAAGGAAACAAAGGAGAAGAAAAAAAAAAAAAAAAAAAAAAAAATTTCAAAGCCATTCTGTCATCAAATTACAAAAACAGATAACAAGAAAAAAAAGGAAAAATGAATGCAATTGCGCGATCATATATTAATTGCCACAACCAATTCTTTTCAATTTCGAGATATGTTGTTAGTCTTCGACTGACCTGTTCGTTCATTTAAAACTACAAAACCTATTTCCAATTTTCTCTTCAATGACTTTAAAAGGACCTTCAACTTCGGGCCCCTAGTTTGTAATTTAACTCATTTCTCACGTTAAGTTTTAAAAATACCTTATCACCGACATTGATCTTGGGATCAGATGATTTACTAATACTCTTTTGAACCATATCTCTGGTTGTGGACTCGAGATTACGGCTAAGACATGCGTGTCTCTCTCTCGCTGTGGATATCAGCGCTTCAACTGTATCCTCCCCCTGGTGAGGCGTAGTTAACAAATCAAATGTGCCTCGCGCTGGATAACCAAACAAGCTTCAAAAGGGGACATTTTAATTGAATCGCTAACCATGGTGTTATGCTATGTCTAACAACGTTAATATATCTGTCCCAATTTCTATCATTACCACCTACCGTTTTTCTGAGCGCTTCGAGCACTTTCCTGTTCGCTCGTTCGCACAACCCATTAGCCTCGGGTCTGTATGGAATAATTGTTACTTTCTGTATTCCCATGAATTCAGCTAAACACTCCAAGGTTTTGTTCACAAATTCCCTCCCATTGTCGGTTAATAGAACTTCGGGTGAACCGTATCTGCAAACGATACCATTGAAGAATGCTATTGCTACTTCTTCGGTGTTTTATGCTTAAGTGGGAAAATTTCTACTATCCTTGTAAGTTCATCTATTATCACTAGCAAGTTACTTGTTTTTCGCGTATCTAGACTCACAAAATTCCCTAAGACGTCCCAATATGTATTCTCTGAAAAGGTTTACTCGGTATAGGATACGATCCTAATTTGCATGACGTTGTCCTAGCATGCTTATGCGTTGCACACCGCACAATTCCTTACGAAATTTTCCACATCTTTACCCAATATTATTTTTCCAAATGTATTTAGCCCGAACCTCATCATAAGTTTTTTCTATTCCCAAGTGAGGACTACCGAACCTGCAATGAACTATATCTAAAACCACTGGAATTAGGACTTTCGGAATTACGATCTGTGTCGTATCTCCCGTTTACTTTCACTGGTTCTCAACTTATATTTAATTTTCCTAACTAACAGATTTCCTTCTAACTCCAAACCCGAAAAAGGCAAGCTATAACGTTTTCTTGACTAATTCCCCTCTCAGAAATGCTTTCGCATCTGCTAAGACCTCGTCTTCATCTGCTTTAGCTCTATGTGGGGTATATCCCATTGTATGGCTTCGTTAGTGACCTGCGCGACTTGGAAACCTTCCACGTCATGAAAACTCCTGCTCAAAGCGTCCGCGACAACATTAAATTTGCCCTCTATATATTTGAGCTTTGCATCAAAATCTCTGATAGTTAGAAACCATCGCGCTCTTTTGGGAGACAAATCGGGTTTATTAAAAAGATCAAGTAACGGTTTGTGGTCTGTAAGGACTTCTACTTTATTCCCCATCAGTAACATTTTGAAATGAACTAAGCTCGACACTATTGCAAAGGCTTCCTTTATCTTTGGTGGCGATGGACTTCTCGTTACTGCCTTTTGTCCTGAAACTTCCTGCTATAAAAAGCTATAGGATGAATTTCCCATCAAACTTTTGCATAAGGCATGCACCTATGCCTTCCTGGCTTGCATCAGTCACTAATGTAAAAGGTTCCTTAAAATCTGGAAACTTCAAAACCGGGGGATTCATTAGCGCATCTTTAAGCTTTGAAAACTCTCCGCCTGGGATTCCTTCCATTGAAATTGGAACGTCTTACCCGCCAACACATCAGTTAGGGAGCTGCTATGTTTAGAAAACCCTTTTACGAACCTCCTGAAGAAACCGGCGATACCCAGGAATGACTTAATCTCTTTCTTTGATCTGGGGAGGCGAAAAATTCGCTATTGCCTTTGACTTTATCGTCATTTACTCTAACCCCTTCCTTAGATATGACGTGACCTAGATATGTGATCTGCTTTTTCAAGAACGAACACTTGGCTAGCTTGATTTTCAACCCCGCTAATCTAAGCCTCCTAAGTACTTCTGTAAGCACTTCCAGGTGTTGCGCGATCGGTGTCCTTGGCGAGTCAGGATGTCATCCATATACACAAAAAACATTTTTGCCCAATAACCGTGCAAAACTGTGTTCACCAACCTGGTAAAAGTCATCGGACTGCCCGATAAACCGAAAGGCATTCGCGTAAATTCATAGTGTCCCTTGGGCACTGAAAAGGCGGTATATTCCTTGCTACTCTCGCTGAGAGGGACCTGTAAGAAACCTTGCGCCAAATCAATTGAACTATAAATATTATGTCCCCCAATTTCGACAAAAGATCTGGTATTGGGCAGCAACTGGGTAGCGGTCAGGGATCGTTTTCTCATTTAAACGTCTAAAATCGACGCATACACGGACCGAACCGTCTTTCTTAGGTACCGCTAACAAGGGAAGTTGTAAGGAGACACACTGGTCTAATGCTTCCTTCTTCTTCCCATCTATTAACTTCTTCTCTACCTGTCTCTGATTTTGAAAGGTATGCGATATGCAGGAATATAAATATGTTTTGTGTTGCTCTCCAAATTTACCTTATGCTCTAAGACATCAGTCAACCCCAATTTATCACCTTGCAAGGCTACCGTATCCCCAAATTCCGCCAAGAGCCCGCTTATCGCTTCAACGTGTTCGCTATAATCCCGCATTAGCCAAATGTTCACTAAATGTTTGTTTCCTTGATTGTATTTCTGCCTCCGAAACTCAGGTTTCCCCTCTACGATAGCCACAGAACCACTATCGCAGTTCAATCATGGAAGTCTACTATATATGTATTTTTTTCTGGTATCTCCTAACTGTATCATTACAGTTTAATAGCTACCCACGTAACCCCATTCTTGGTACACTGTTCACCGATGCCGTGCTAACAACTCCCCTGAGCTTTTCACTGTTTTCAATAACACACACATCTGTGGGTTTTTTCTCATTTCCTTCAATTTAACTTTTACCATACCTTTGAACCTGGTAGTAACATAATGTCTTCAAATAAAACACCTCTATATTTGTGGTTAGTATCTCCCCTTGCCACCGCCCCATACAAATTACCACCCTCAGTATTATCCCCAGCATTGTTAGTTCAGCAAACAAAAAAACATCCATATTAGTATCATCACCAGTATTGTTAGTATCATTGTTACCACTATGAACCTCTGATAGAACTCCCGTAATCATCTCCCAGATCACCAACGTTGTGTTTTAACATTACCTTTCCCCATAACACTCGTATCACCGCAATTAATACCACCGAGCACCTCTCCTCTTTCAATAACCTCCATGTCCTCCATTCTATTCACGTCCTCATATGGTATGACCGGTAATTCATTTTCCCGATTGTTATCCCATTAGCACCCGCATGGAATCGAAATCCTTGTGTCTTCTACAAGCAGGATGACCCAACAAGATTTTATTACCTAAGGCAATTCCTTTTATTACCAAAAAAAGGTTCTGTTAACACTCTGTCACCGAGAGCAAACCTTATTTGTACACAACCCAGGGTGTTTAATCTATGGGCTTGCACATCACACACCGGGGGTCTCCGTAAGAGGGCTGCAAAGGGTAATTGGAGAACATGGATTGATACCAAATTATAGTCCATTAGATTTATTGATGCCCCAGTGTCTATGAAAACCTGGGGATATCCACATCCCCTACTGTTCCATAGACTATGGGCTTGGGCTCTGGGGCGTCCCCCACGAGACCACAATGGCATATACCAATCACCTGTCAGCCCTTTTTGTTGATCGGGCTTCCAAAAATTTCGCCGATCCCTTTGCCCACTGGTTTTGACCCGCCCTGGGAAGTTCTCACATTATAGAACCGAAACCTTGCGGTGCAGGCCTCGCCTCTCTCCGTATCTGAGACGGACAAGACTGCCAATAATGCTCAGTAACTTTTTACACATTCCGCAATATTTACCCTACACAATTTCTTTGGATGTCCTGGTTTATTGCAGTTGAAACAACGCAACTGCTGTTGCTTTTGATCGAACGATCTTTTGTTATACTCAACTTTTGCACACAGACGATGAGAAGAGAGTTCCGTGTCTCTCTGTACTCTATCCCTCGGGCTTGTCCCGTTAAAAATTGTGCTATCTACGGTGGGACATTTAGACCTGTGTTTATCTATTTGGGTATAAAGTAATTCTTCGTCTGAGGTAGGCTCAACCTTTTCATCAAAGCTATCCACTATGCATCGGGTACCTCGTGTAAGAGCAGGGAAACATAGATCAGTTTATGAACATTATTAGAGGGAGATTATCCCCTGTAACCCATTTAGATGTTTTCAATTTTCCTACAATCTGCCACTGCATCAAACAGCTTTTGAACTATGTTCTACAAGGCTATTAGTGCCTTTCCGTAGTTATAAAGACCTCGAAGGTCTCTCACCATATCTCCGTGTTCTTTGAGCCATAGCTGTTTTTCAAAAATGCTTGCAAGTCTGTCCAGGTACGACATTTCGTAAATTGGAAACTCCTTGACCTATGACTGAGGTCTCCCTTATTGAAATCTAGCAAAGCTTTCGCCTCTCTGAATGCCTCTACATCGTCTACTATATTCTTTCCCGCTAAATAGTTATTAACTCCCTCTATGAAAATATGCAAAGGTTGTGACAAAGCGCCATCCACGATCCCTTTGAACGGGCTGACCCCCGCAGAAATGTTCGTCACGTGATGTAGTAGCGTCGTCGGTTTGGTATCTGCCATTTTATCTTGTTTCCCAAGGCTGTTCCCCGATCTCAATAACATCAATGTACTTATATACACTAAACCCAATCAAGGAGAAAAAAAAATTTTCCAACAACAGATAACAAAAGGTAAGCGTGCCCCGTCCCCAATCACAAAATCAACCCCACGAAAATGGCAAATAAAAAAAAATAATAATAATAAGAAAGGGATAGGAAAAGTAAGAACGTAAGGTGTTTCCGAGCTAACTCGCCTCTCTCTCTCTCTCTCTCTCTCTCTCTCTCTGGCACGACTTGCCGCAAAAATCCCACTCAGGCAAGTTCGCCACACACAAACACAGACATGAACAAGAACAAAAAGTTAAAGAAAATCCACAAAACAAAAAGAGGGAAAAAAAATAAGAAAGAAAAAAAAACTCGAAAATACACTTACGTCTTCATATGACCGTAAAAACCGAATTCACATACACCGCAAACATGCGCGAACTGCGAAACACTTTAATATGTCGAAAACTAAACTTTCTCCCCCCACCCCCTTTTCTCTCTTTTTAAACACCTTTATTCCGTAATCTCAAGAATTCAACTGGCTTGGCTTGGGAGAGGAAGACTGTCTGAGGAACAGCTTCTCTCTGTCGAATCAGCAGTAATGACCCTGAGTTTGCCTGTGACATGATTAATAAACCCCCCCTTCTCCTATCAAAATAAAAACCGAAACCCCTATTTCTAACTGGTCACCAGTCCTTCGGAGCGTACCTACAGCTTGAAAAATATATAAAAAGCCTTTACCGCTGGCACCACTATTACCCCCGCTCTATTCCCTAAACTATACAAACTGGGAACTCTTACCTGTTGCCAACGTGCCCTGTCTGTAAGATGTCACGAGGCTTATTAAGACTGCGTAAATATTACAAAAAATATCATTTATTTCCCAAAGCAATTGGTTATAACAAAGAACAAAATGATTAACAAGTCATAATGGCACAAATACCCAAATCTGCCCATAAAGAAAACCAATAAGATAACATTCTACCCTTCCGACTAAGGTTACACTCTCAAACCCAAACAAGTCACACTGTCTATATTAGTCAATTAGAGAATTCCATTCCTAATCAACCATGAATCGGACCCATCTGTAATAAAGATAATAGTTATATAGACACCACACGTCACTCTTTCAAAGTATTTACGCAAAGAGAATATTTCCACACTTCCTCTCTTTCCTTTCCCAAAAGGTAACAGATTTTCTAAGTTTTTAAAGAACGTGTCTTACCTTTTCGATGGGC
The DNA here is from genome assembly GCF_015104395.2 of Macrobrachium nipponense. Classification (NCBI taxonomy): domain Eukaryota; kingdom Metazoa; phylum Arthropoda; class Malacostraca; order Decapoda; family Palaemonidae; genus Macrobrachium; species Macrobrachium nipponense. The sequence continues at coordinate 18,360,380 of NC_087207.1, read as the reverse complement.
GTTTCTCTCCTGACACTTAGGGGTAACCGCTTGTTCTCTCCTTTGCACAAAGAATGCGTACTTCCACAAGTACCCTGAACCAGTAGGCCTGTAATACGCGTACAAACGAATGCACATGCCTCGCAAACGGGGAACGACCTCTGAGACAAGTTGCTTGTTCAGCAAATACCATTCTCTCTCCGGTGAACTTTGCAGTGTACCACCCCTTGTCTCTAGGCAAGCAGAGCTATGTGACTTTATTATTATATAAAAACACTTTAAAAAAACATATTATTAGCCATTCCCCCTCTTTCACCTCTTTAGATATATAATTATATATATATATATATATATATATATATATATATATATTATATATATATATCTATATATATATATATATATAGATATATATATATATATATATATATATATATCGTATATATATATATGTGTGTGTGTGTGTATAACTTTTATGAACGAATAATAAGGAACCAAATGGAACTAATTCACAATGCCTTCATGCCATCAAATATTTTTCTGTATGAAAAATAACAACAGCAGTTACCGTAAAACGATTAAAACAGTAGTACTGAAATTTCAAATGATCTTTGCGAGAATACAAAGTGAATTGGCCACTAAACTACAAGTAATTTGAAGTGATGGCAGAAGTATTTAAAACATGATATCAAGTTAAATATGAAGTCTTTCTTCTTGCTGAAAAGAAAATATATGATAAAATAATTTCAAAATAAAAATAAATGAATGAGCCTTAAATTGCAAATTGTTCTTCCGCACTAAAGGCTTTAGTGCTTTTATTAAGCTTCGGTGCTTTTGCAGATGACCAGCTGCCTTGAAGTTCTGACTTCAGTGAGTCATTCTTTATCTGAATCATTACATCAAAATGACGTCATGATTCTTCTGCTAAAACAAGATCTGTCTTGCTCTTAACCACTATTTTAGTTTTTCTTATTCATCAAAAAATTTTTCTATAAAAAAATATTACCTTTTCAAGTTTATACTACAATTATTATTTTTACTCTTTTAATATCAGTTCCTTAAGTAAGTTTAGTATTTTTTATCTATTTATTCATTTTTTGGGGGCCTTGTTCAATAAAGCATGCTCGTTATTATTATTATATTTTTGAGTGGGGTGTTATCACAGTTCTCCAATTCGACTGGGTGGTATTCATAGTGTGGGGTTCCGGGTTGCATCCTGCCTCCTTAGGAGTCCATCACTTTTCTTACTATGTGCCCCGTTTCTAGGATCACACTCTTCTGCATGAGTCCTGAAGCTACTTCAGCCTCTAGTTTTCTAGATTCCTTTTCAGGGATCTTGGGATCGTGCCTAGTGCTCCTATGATTATGGGTACGATTTCCACTGGCATATCCCATATCCTTATTTCCTATTTTTTCAGATCTTGATAATTATCCATTTTTTCCTCTCTTTCTCTTCAACTCTGGTGTCCCATGGTATTGCGACATCAATGAGTGATGCTTTCTTCTTGACTTTGTCAATCAAAATTATTATTATTATTATTATTATTATTATTATTATTATTATTATTATTATTATTATTAACTTGCTACCTGTGATAAATAACAGAGAATAGGTAATTAAAACAAAGCGACTAATATTTCTAAAGCTGTCCCAAAAATTTTATCATTTCCAGATTCCCGAGATAAGTTTGGAAATGGCAGATGATCTTGGAGGTTCTCACAAACGCTCACATTTCGTGGTTCTTTTTTTCTTCATCACAATTAGTTGATCGAAATTCCAACGTCTCTGAGAAAATCTGGAGTAAAATGTGGCGGAGTTCGTTGTCGAGTCCTCATATGTGATGTTTTGTTTCGAGTTCTTTTGTGAATTGTGGAAAAAAAAGCTGTTGAAACGAACCACGAATCCATTGAGATGTTGAAACAATGCAATGAAAAGGCTATGTAGTTTTTTGTTCTCTGTTTCTGCATACCTGGATTTTGTTTGCCCCAAGAAACTAAGAAAAATCCCCAAATGCAGCAGACAAGCAAGTGGATATCATAATGAGAAAGCGTGCTCTTTCCAGACCACATTGGCAAGATTTACTGAGGTGCTGATCCAGCTACAATTGTGTTTGAAGCATAGGATAAATCATAGACAGGGAATAGACCACATTGGCAAGATTTACTGATTTCCCGATTCAGCTTCAATGGTGTTTGAAGAAGCATAGGATAAATCATAAAGAAAGGGTGAAAGGTCTTCACATAAATAAAATTCCTACACCCGTGAAGATGTAAATGCAAATATCGTTTGTAATGTTCTTAATGCTACTATGTGTGTCTCATTGAGTCTTATCAAGTGTTAGAAATGTGAAACCCTCATAATACATGCTGTTTGCACCAACTCATAAAGAGGGATAAATAATTATAAGGAAATATTAGTATGATTTCCAGAAATGAAAGCTTTATTCAGACTTCTTATATATTTTTACTATTTATTGTTGTTAAACGATGCCGAATATTTTACGAAGAATAACATTCCTAACAGCTTATCGCAGAGAACGTTCGAGTAGGAATAAAGTCGAACTGGAAAAGAATTGGATGGCCATTTTCCCATTCCAATCATTGCTGTCATTGGCAATAAAAAGAGAGACTGATTTGGCAATGACTCCAAAGCCCATTGAAGAAGAAATAAATCCTTATCTCAGAGACAAAGGGAACTTCCAGGCAAACATGAGATTTGGAAGATTTATCACTTTCTGCGTATCATGAACACGCAGTCATAAAAAGAATGAAAAGAAATTCTAGTGAATAGGAATAACGAGAGAAATAGGGAAACACGATGGCCATTAATACGACTAGTAAACGAATGCGTTTATTATCATATAACTGTGTCAGATTCTCATCCTCATCAGCATTTAACAAATTTGTTAATAAAGACGCGACATTGTATCCACACTGATTAAAAAAAAAAATTAAAGAATACCCTTCCGTTGCTATAGTAGGTTCACATCAACCGTGCATCTGGTGTCTAGGCCAGTCCCTTATGACGCTCCTGATTGGCTGTTGATAAGCCAATCACAGGGCTGGAAACTCTCAGTCTCTCTCGAGAGTTCACATAGGCAGGATGTACGTTCCACCTCTCCTGAGGTATACGTCTTTCAAAAGTATCCATCAGGAGTGGTGGAACATACATCCTGCGTATATGAACTCTCGAGAGAGACTGAGAGTTTCCAGCCCTGTGATTGGGTTATCAACAGCCAATCAGGAGCGTCGTAAGGAACTGGCCTAGACATCAGATGCACGGTTGATGTGAATCTACTATAGTACTCTCCATGTCGCGCCCTTCTTGCTCTCTGGCCCAATATAGAGCTAACGGAACCCATCTGTTTTATAGGAATTGAACTGCGTTGAAATACGTTTTCAATATCATTGTCTCTAAGAAATGAACTTCCATGTTTCCCGAGTATGTTGCGTATGAGTTGGGCATCCTTGTCTAAACTAAATTGAAAGTCTGGTACGGTGTCATGTTTTGATATATGAACACGGCCATTGTTACAGCTTATGATGTTCCTGTTTCTTTGCCTTGAGCAACAGATGTTTCCCGAATGAGAGAGAGAGAGAGAGAGAGAGAGAGAGAGAGAGAGAGAGAGAGATGGGAAGTGGGTGGATGATGTTGAGGGATGCCAGAGGCAAGGAAAAAGGAGCTGGTGGGAACAAACTGTATTTCGGGAAATCTGGTGAAAATGTAGATGACCTGTGCTGGCCTTGCGTGATTACTTAGGATTTTTTACAATTTTTTTTATATATACAGTATCATACGGGTAAGTTTAAGCTTGAAATGGTTTCTTTTCTCTGCCAAAAAGATTTTCTTCTTTCCATTACATTCATAAATGTGCAGTGAGTTTGCACATGTAAAAATCAAAGTTAGATTGCAAAATGTCTATGCAGTCTATAGAAAACGACTAATTCTCCTTTTATAAAACCTTCTCCCTTCATATCTTATACAGCATTCGACAAGGCTACATATTTCCTTAGATGACGTCCCTATGCACAGCTGGGTTTGTACTATAGAGTTCTTTCTTTTTCATCTCTTTTTATCTTGAAGTTGGGGTATAGAAACTGAAATTGACTCTGGCCTACGAACCAGAAATTGGAAATGGGATGGAGGGGAATGTGGGGCTCAGACCTGCTTCTGAATGAAGGATTCGGATTCAGACATTTCTAACGTTGATTCTAGAGAGAGAGAGAGAGAGAGAGAGAGAGAGAGAGAAACTCCATGAATCTTTTATGACAAAGACTGATGTGGGGCTGTGTAAAAAAACTGTTCTGCTAGAAAAATGTGACAATGACTTGCTATTCTAGTATATACATATGAATATATGTTTCAAATAAAGTACTTCTTCGGTTATGCTGACCAAATTTGGAAGTTTTTGAAATGGCCTCTGTAAGATCGCTAAAAACGAGTTACAATTAATCCTCAAAACTTCACGGGCTGTTCAACGACGTCAATTAATTTAACATGTATGTAGGGGTACATAGCAACCGTAACAAGTTGATAAAGCCCAACCAAAGACAACATTATTACTTAGGCGATAAGGAAATTTGGAAAACTGTCAAAAATGAATGTTGCAGATTATATTGTTTCTAATTTCATGATTCTAGAATAATACAAAGTCGTAGTTCGTGATCACTTCACAGCAACAAATTGGACCACTTGAACATCAAACTAAAGGGTCCTTTTAAGATACTTTTTTTCTGGTTACAAAAATGTCTAAAGTTTAATGGTTTGACTAAATGATATATGCCATACGTAGACTCCTCCAGCTTCAAAACACTCAAATACTGTTAGGGAGTGGGATAGTGACGTTAGTACACCCCGTGCGATTCACCGTAGGCATGACTTAAGGTTCTCTGCAACGTCCCTTCGTCCCCTAGCTGCAATCACTTTCATTCCTTTTGCTGTACCTCCGTTCGTATTCTTTCTTATATATTTCTTTCCACTCTCTCCTATAGATTGCTTCATAGCGCAACTGCTTTGAGGTTTTCCTCCTGTTACACCTTTCACACCTGTTTTCTTCATCTCCCTTTCAGCGCTGAATGACCTCATATGTCCCAGTACTTGGCCTTTGGCCTGAATTCTATTGTCCATTACTGTTAGTGAATTACAGATTTACAGATTTTAGGCTCCGTCATGTTATTCACTATCAGATGTATTTTCTGAACAATTTTCTTGGCTATTTTTAAGTTTTTTTTTTTACTATTTTTTTATCGGGCATCTCTTGCAATACAGCAGAGTGACTGAAGCAGGAGCATTGAAATTCAAACCATCTTAGCATTCTGGACTTAATCGAATTTAGGTTTACAGAAAAACGTTATAAAGTGTCCTAAGTTCAGGTAAGATCATGAAGCGATAGCAAATGATTGCCACATTTTGGATAAGATGCATTAGACATCTTTATTGCGTTGCTCTAACCTATAAATTCGATATGGAGTGCGCACACAAAGCTTGGTTGTAAAAACAGGTTATGGTTATGTTGAGGAATTCTAAAATATTTCGATCCCCCCCCCACCCCCCACATTCTCTCTCTCTCTCTCTCTCTCTCTCTCTCTCTCTCTCTGTTGACTATTACAACCTCAGCACCTCAGTGGCGTGGTCGGTATGGTCTTGGCCTGCCACCTCGGTGGCCGCGAGTTCGATTCTCGGGCATTCTATTGAGGGGAGAGAGATGTGTATTTTTTGTGATAGAAGTTCACTCTCGACGTGGTTCAGAAGTCATGTAAAGCCGTTGGTCCCATTGCTTAATAACCACTGGTTCCATGCAACGTTAAAACACCATACAAACAAACAAACAAACTTACTTGAGTATTACTAATATTGGTAATAGTTCAACACATAGGACTACAACGATGGCAATATTTCTTACATTTCATTTAGGAATCATAATGATGCTTGGGAACAAAACGTGATTTACGAAAAGTTAAAGGTTCAACATTTTGCATGAACGAAATATCCAAGTTCGCAAAAAAAGAAGCACCATGAAATTAATTAGACGCGAGTTAGAAAAAATTAATTATAAAAAAAAAACATGACTCATCTCCCAAACTTCCGTAGGCCTTTCTTGGGAAATTCAATTATCACTTCGAAGGGGTTACTTGTAGGTCAAAGAGGAGCAGCCTCTTCAAGTTTCTTAGACTCCGAAAAAGTCTTTTGGCAAAAGTGGTTCCCATGAGTGATACACTAACTGAAGACTCGTGTATCTATGGGGTTCGCGGTCACTAGTATGACCCAATACATCTCATATCAAACTGCTAACATTTATTGTCAATCTCTGAGTGTCGATCTCCGAGATTCGTGGTCACTCGACATATTGTTCTATGGCGTTATTGAACAAACATGTTATTGTCACATTATAATAATTATTAGGAATAGAAGATTCATATTACAATTAAGACAGGTTTCCCTTTGTTGTCGTCTCTGCTTTTTAATTAATTGTTTGATGGTTCATCAAGAAGAGGCAGTTGAATTGAATTATTATTATTATTATTATTATTATTATTATTATTATTATTATTATTATTATTATTATTATTATTATTATTATCTAAAATGTATGCACAGATCTACATGTACAGGTTCATAAACACATGGTGAATTTTATATTATTATTATAAATCAAATGTTGTTCAACATCACAGAAAAACCCAGTATATATTGACATAAAAACTTCCCCGTAAAAAAATACCAGACGGGAGAGCGAGAAATAAAAAAAAGAAGAAAAAAAAGAGGTTACGGACAACGGAGCTTTAGTTTTAATGAAAATTTTTTGTGTAGGGGAATTGGAAAGGAATGGTGTCTTTTTGACAATTGCTTCCTTTTGGGGGAGGGGGGGGGGGGGGACTTCCTATTCCATTGGAACGTCCATCTTCGTCTTGGGTTATGGTTTTTTTCTTTTTCATTTTTCATAGAACTTCGCCTCTCTTACATGTGACGCCTATGAATAGAAAAGCCATTCACTTCTTATGAGGAATATTATTTTTATATTATACATATGCATATATAAATATATTTATATATATATATATAATGTATAATGTATATATATATATATATATATATATATATATATATATATATATATATATATATATATATATATATAAATATATATCTAACACACTCCCTATTAACAGTTATAATAGAGGTTAGGACAAAGCCTAACATATTGAATAATATACATACATACATACATACATACATGCATAAATGTTTGTTTTTATGGGTTTATGGTTGTACGTGTGTGTTCGTGTAAACCGTATCTGAAATTCTGGTAAATAGTACATTACTATGCTTGGCTTTCCTAAAGATATAGCGTAGAGCCATCACCACCAAGGATTTTGATTATTCCTTCGTCTCAAATACCAAAGCTCCTATGTTTTTTTTTTTTTTTTTTTTTTTTTTGTCGGTTGTTCTTTGATATCAGAGTTTGAGAGACAACACTGTCATCACCCAAATCCCCGGACGGTGCCTACGTCCCTCTAATTCATGCAGAGGTGAATTTCATACTATATTTTTCGGTTTTCATATTCGTGGGAGCAACAAATGAATTTGCAAAGGACGCAAGTCAGCATGGACATTAAATAGGAATTTTAATCTAAAGTTACTGAAGCCGTATTTCAGCGGTGTAAAATTAACGTCACTTGTTCTAAAACTGTAACTCATTTTTAACTGAAGTCCACAGATACACCCCAAGCGTAAATTGTAAGTTTTTTATTAACATACCTGACGGGGGGAAAATATTTTACTTTTACTTTTGAAATATTACATTTTACGAAGCTTTTGAATGTCGCAAGAAAAGTAAGAATCTGCCTTTACTTTAAACCCAATGATTATTCAATAGCATCACGATAAAGCCATCTTAGGCATTGCTGTAGGGAAGGGTTAATTCAATGAGGGAAGTTGAATTAATCCAAGCCGTGGGAACGGATTTGGAACCCTGATCTGATATTCCTATCCTAGATGCAAGATGCCTTGGCTTTCTTCTTCTGATAAAAGCTGAGAAAAACCGTCGGTGTTTTTGATTGCTACAATGTTCAGGAAATTTATATTTTTTTTAGTTGGGCGTTTGGTCCGTACTCATACATGAAAACCACCAACAGCTTCTGATAATTTCAGAGTTATTATATTCTCTCTCTCTCTCTCTCTCTCTCTCTCTCTCTCTCTCTCTCTCTCTCTCTCTCTCTCTCTCTCTATCCATCTCATTACTATTCTAGTTAACAGAAACTATCTTCCAGTTTTAAATGAAATAATCTTTTATGATAAACATCACTAAGAAAATTATTATGGAGAAATATAATTTCCATATTTTCAAAACCCTACATTACTAATCACCGTAAAATACAAACTTGGGATTCAAGGTCATAACTCTGGCTGAGCATATTAGAGTGTGATCTTGCTACAAAGCTATGAATGTTTGACCTTACAGATGACTGACTTGGTTATAGTTCAGACAATTTTTCTCGTATTTGATTACCCTTCCGGGCGTTTACTGGTGCTGACAGTTCTTGAAGGATCCGTTGTAATTGAGACTACCTCAACATGCGAGGAAAAGTTCACTTACTACTTAAGTTACTGCTTTCATTCAAGTTAATATATACATGCTTAATGTATATTTTCATCTCAAGTGTTGTGAAGCAATCATTAAATGTGATTACTTAATAAAAATCCAGACACATTCCCCGGCTTATCTCTCTACTTGTACTCGTAATCTGGTTTCTTTGTATTTATGAAGCATGAAAGTCCATTAACCTAAAAAACGAAATAATTGGTAAATGCCACCACTCTACACATACGCATTTGGTTACGAGCTCGCAGGTGAGTATACTTGTAAATGTCTTAGCGCCTCAGTGGCGTGGTCGGTATGGCGTTGGCGTGCCACCTCGGTGGTCGGGAGTTCGATTCTCGGGCATTCCATTGAGGAGTGAGAGATGTGTATTTCTGGTGACAGAAGTTCACTCTCGACGTGGTTCGGAAGTCACGTAAAGCCGTTGGTCTCTTTGCTGAATAACCACTGGTTCCATGCAACGTAAAAACAACATACAAACAAACAAACAAACAAGCAAACAATCGTAAATGTGTTGGAAAATATCATGTCTGAAATAACGTTGTTTGGTTATCATATACGGTATTTAGAGAAGTTCCCGAAAGAGAGAGACAGTGGGAGATGTGTAAGACAAACTCCAAGGTCAAGAAAGGCAGACATTCCTGAGGACACGATTAAAGAGGGTTCGTTTCTTTCATGCGGTCACGACTGTGTTCTTTTCTTTCTTTTCTATTAAGTCATTCCTCATGTCAGGAATAGGTTCTCTCTGTGCTGCCTTTTTTTCATCATTTTAATGCAGACAAATTTGCCCTTTTATATTGTATAAATAGGGTACAGTTATACAGTTAACTACAATAGAGATAATAAAATTCTCCCTTTTAGATATCAGTAGTTTATAAGATACCAAGATGTTTAAAGAAAAATATCGAGATATCACTTCAGTAAATGCGTAGGTAACAGAGACTACTGGCATCGTGGTATTCATACATTTCATCTGGTTATCAAACTGTATGTTTTCGTGTCCCTGAGTATTTGTAAACATGTTTATTGGCTTGAAAATTCATGCTATGCGTTTCTATATATATATATATATATATATATATATATATATATATATATATATATACACATACATACATACATACATACATACATACATACATACATACATACATACTATATATATATATATATATATATATATATATATATATATATATATATATATATAGAGAGAGAGAGAGAGAGAGAGAGAGAGAGAGAGAGAGAGAGAGAGAGAGCTCAAGTAGGCGTGACCAAAAGTGCCTTATTCTAAAGAAATAGGTATTTTTTTTCTCGGCAGACAGACTTTCAGGGGCCATTTGTTATTCTT